>NC_091232.1:22102961-22186140 GCF_040958095.1 Procambarus clarkii
ACGACTCCGACATAAGAGAAATCGGTTTTGAGGACCCAGTAGGAATGAGCGACCACAGTGTACTGGTGTTTGAGTATTTGATTGAAGAAGGGTTATTGAACTCGAGGAGGGATACCGAAACCAAAAGGTTAGCATACCGAAAGGGAAACTATGAGGGGATAAGAAAATTCCTAACAGATATAGTATGGGAAACAGAGCTCAGGGGAAAGACGGCCCAAGATATGATGGATTACATCACGCAGAAGTGCAAGGACGCAGCAAACAAGTTTGTCCCAGTCCAAAAGGAAAACAGAGAAATGAAGATGAGAAACCCATGGTTTAATCAGAGATGTAGGCTAGCTAAGCAGCAAAGTAAAAGGGCATGGAGAAATTATAGGAATAACAGGACACTGGAGAGCAGAGAAAGATACCAGAATGCCAGGAATGAATATGTCAGGATGAGAAGAGAGGCAGAAAGACAATACGAAAATGACATCGCAAGCAAGGCAAAGACTCAGCCTAAATTGTTGCATAGCCACATTAGGAGAAAAACAACAGCAAAGGAACAGGTTATGAGATTAAGGATAGGGGCGGAAGGATTCACTACAAATGACAAGGAAGTGTGTGAGGAATTGAATAAGAAATTCCAGGAGGTCTTCACCTTAGAGCAAGGAGAAATTCCAGAGGTAAGTGAGGGAATAGCTAACCAGGAACCACTGGAAGAGTTTGAGATTACCAGTGGGAAGTATGGAAGTGTTTACTAGAGTTGGACGTGACGAAGGCTATAGGCCCAGATGGAATCTCCCCTTGGGTTCTAAAGGAAGGAGCAAGAGAACTGAGCCTACCACTCTCCATAGTGTATAACAAATCACTGGCAACAGGGGAACTGCCAGATATTTGCAAAGCAGCTAACGTAGTCCCGATATACAAGAAAGGGAATAGACAGGAGGCACTGAACTACAGGCCAGTGTCCCTAACCTGCATACCATGCAAGCTGATGGAGAAGATTGTGCGAAAAAAACTAGTGGAGCATCTGGAGCGAAGGAACTTTGTAACACAGCATCAACATGGGTTCAGGGATGGCAGGTCCTGCCTCACAGGGTTACTTGAATTCTACGACCAGGCAACAAAAATAAGGCAAGAAAGAGAAGGGTGGGCAGACTGCATATTTTTGGATTGTCAGAAAGCCTTTGATACAGTGCCACACAAGAGGCTAGTGCGAAAGTTGGAGATGCAGGCTGGAGTGAGAGGGAAGGTACTCCGGTGGATAGAGGAGTACCTAAGCAACAGGAGACAATGAGTCTGTGTGAGGGGTGAGGTCTCAGATTGGCGAGACGTCACAAGTGGAGTCCCGCAGGGGTCAGTCCTTGGACCTATACTGTTTCTGGTATATGTAAATGATCTCCCAGAGGGTATAGATTCGTTCCTCTCAATGTTTGCCGACGATGCAAAAATTATGAGGAGGATTGAAACAGAGGATGATAGTAGGAGGCTACAAGATGACCTGGATAGACTGAGTGAATGGTCCAACAAATGGCTGTTGAATTTCAACCCGAGTAAATGCAAAGTAATGAAACTAGGTCCACTACCACCCATACGATGGGTATGGGGTCCACTACCACCTACAAGATGGGTATGGTGTCCACTACCACCCATACGATGGGTATGGGGTTCACTAGCACCTATACGATGGGTATGGGGTTCGCTACCACCCACAAGCTGGGTATGGGGTCCACTACCACCCACAAGATGGGTATGGATTCCACTACCACCTACAAGACCCACTACCACCTACAAGAAGGGTATAGAGTCCACTACCACCCACAAGATGGGTATGGGGTTCACTACCACCCACAGGATGGGTATGGGGTTCACTACCACCTACAAGATGGGAATTGGGTCCACTACCACACATACGATGGGTATGGGGTCCACTAATACCCACAGGATGAGTATGGGGTCGACTACCCCCTACAAGATGAGTATGGGGTCCACTACTACCTACATGATAGGTATGGGGTTCATTACCACTCACAAGATGGGTATGGGGATCACTACCGCAATATAAACAATTGCAACAGACAAATATTGACTGGAGATACAGATGTACTAGCTTAAAGCTTGAGACTCCATTAACAATGCTGAAATATTCTAACAAAAAAATACTATATAGTTGCTAATATTAATGTGAAAATATTTAAGTGAATCAATTAATGATTAATTGATAATTAACAAAGTTGTCAATTTATGAAACAGATTGACAGATTTTAAGTTCCAAGTTTATACAATACTGTATTGTGAAATTGAGAGTGTATGTAGTCTCCCATGCGTGGAGCGCGTCTAAGTAACTGGCCCTCCACTCTTCAAACAGAATTGGTTGCCATAATCCTTGCACTCAAGCGGGTATATGAATCCAAAGTTGACACGCTAATTGTAAGTGACTCCTTGTCATCCTTGACTGCCCTCAGCTCCCTAAGGCATAACTGTGACGTGCTTTTCTCTGAAGCTAGACACAGATACAATGAAATAATCAATGATGGAGTGAGAGTCTGTCTCTTGTGGATTCCTTCCCATATTGGTCTCCGAATGCATGATAGAACTGATGAGTTGGCCAAAACTTTTGCTCGTAAAGAGGGAATTGATTATCAACTTGGACTGCCTTTGAGCAGCCTGAGGGCAGCAATATTCCGGGAACATCAACTAAATTTCGGAGACTTGAGGCAAAGTGAAATTCACACCAGTCTCCATCTATCATCATTCTATTATGCAGGAAGAACCGCACGTCTATGGATCATCCAATAATGTTAGCAAACTTTTAGATGTTACCACTGCTAGCCTTAGGCTCGGCTACAAGTACCTCTCGGAATTTGTAACATCTGCTGATGTAGATTTGACTAAATGTAAACTCTGTCAGCAGAACAATTCGCATATTTTGCGTCATTTTATAATGAAAAGTGAAAAAATAGCGGAATTTAGAGATAACACCATCAATAGTGTCCAAGAAATGTGTAAGTACTTCATTCATAACGATGTGCTGCCCGAAATCTTAGCGAAGTATCCAAAATTTGCTTACTGGAAGTAATGCATGCTCATGACTGTAAAGCTGCCGCCCAGTTGGGTGGGTGTGGAGCAAGACTAGTAACTGTGTGACTCATCATAGATGTAAAGTGCCTTGTATAGTGACTGTTGTGAGCCTCTTGTTGAATCACTTGTGACACAAAAGATTATTGACGTGTGTATTTGTTTGGGTGATTAAATATGTATGTGTATGTATTCGTACTCACTTAGTACGTACGTATATATACGTACGTACGTATATATATGTACATGAATGTATGAGTATGTGTACATGTATATATATAACATTAATAATTTTGTAACTAGCGTCAAAAGATTGTTATTTGCTTAGCTAAACGAACTAGAGGGTTTAGTGCCTGAACCGAATATGTGCCTCTGTAATCCTTTACACCACCGCCCACGGGATGGGTATGGGGTGCATAATAAAGAAAGAAATTGAATATAGTAACATAAATTGGTAAATTATATATATTGTAAGTTAAGAATCTGATGCATGTGTTTACTAGTTGTGTTTTTACAGGGGTTGAGCTTTGCTCTATCGGCCCGCCTCTCAACTGTCAATCAACTGTTTACTAACTACTATTTTTTTTTTTTTTTCCCACACCACACACACACACACACACCAGGAAGCAGCCCGTGACAGCTGACTAACTCCCAGGTACCTATTTACTGCTAGGTAACAGGGGCACTTAGGGTGAAAGAAACTTTGCCCATTTGTTTCTGCCTCGTGCGGGAATCGAACCCGCGCCACAGAATTACGAGTCCTGCGCGCTATCCACCAGGCTACGAGGCCCCCCACGAGGATGTGTGTGTGTGTGTGTGTGTGTGTGTGTGTGTATTCACCTAGTTGTGTTTGCGGGGGTTGAGCTTTGCTCTTTCGGCCCGCCTCTCAACTGTTTACTAACTACTTTTTTTTCCACACCACACACACACCCCAGGAAGCAGCCTATGACAGTTCACTAACTCCCAGGTACCTATTTACTGCTAGGTAACAGGGGCATTCAGAGAGAAAGAAACTTTGCCCATTTGTTTCTGCCTCGTTCGGGAATCGAACCCGCGCCACAGAATTACGAGTCCTGCGCGCTATCCACCAGGCTACGAGGCCGCCTTGTGTGTGTACTCACCTAATTGTGCTTGCGGGGATTGAACTATGGCTCTTTGGTCCCGCCTCTCAACCGTCAATCAACTGATGTACAGATTCCTGAGCCTACTGGGCTCTATCATATCTACACTTGAAACTGTGTATGGAGTCAGCCTCCACCACATCACTTCCTAATGCATTCCATTTGTCAACCACTCTGACACTAAAAAAGATCTTTCTAATATCTCTGTTTCTCATTTGGGCATTCAGTTTCCACCTGTGTCCCCTTGTGCGTGTGCCCCTTGTGTTAAATAGCCTGTCTTTATCTACCCTATCAATTCCCATCAGAATCTTGAATGTGGTGATCATGTCCCCCCTAACTCTTCTGTCTTCCAGCGAAGTGAGGTTTAATTCCCATTGTCTCACCTCGTAGCTCATACCTCTCAGCTCGGGTACTAGTCTGGTGGCAAACCTTTGAACCTTTTCCAGTTTAGTCTTATCCTTGACTAGATATGGACTCCATGCTGGGGCTGCATACTCCAGGATTGGCCTGACATATGTGGTATACAAAGTTCTGAATGGTTCTTTATAAAAGTTTCTGAATGCTGTTCGTATGTTGGCCAGCCTGGCATATGCCGCTGATGTTATCCTCTTAAGATGTGCTGCAGGAGACAGGTCTGACGTGATATCAACCCCAAGTCTTTTTCTTTCTCGGACTCCTGAAGAATTTCCTCTCCCAGATGATACCTTGTATCTGGCCTCCTGCCCCTACACCTATCTTCATTACATTACATTTGGTTGGGTTAAACTCTAACAACCATTTGTTCGACCATTCCTTCAGCTTGTCTAGGTCTTCTTGAAGCCTCAAACAGTCCTCTTCCGTTTTAATCCTTCTCATAATTTTAGCATCGTCTGCAAACATTGAGAGAAATGAATCCATACCCTCCGGGAGATCATTTACATATATCAGAAACAAGATAGGACCGAGTACAGAGCCCTGTGGGACTCCACTGGTGACTTCACGCCAATCAGGTCTCACCCCTCACCGTAACTCTCGGTTTCCTATTGCTTAGGTACTCCCTTATCCACTGGAGCACCTTACCAGCTACACCTGCCTGTCTCTCCAGCTTATGTACCAGCCTGTCTCTCCAGCTTATGTACCAGCCTGTCTCTCCAGCTTATGTACCAGCCTCTTATGCGGTACTGTGTCAAAGGCTTTCCGACAATCCAAGAAAATGCAGTCCGCCCAGCCCTCTCTTTCTTGCTTAATCTTTATCACCTGGTCGTAGAATTCTATTAAGCCAGTCAGGCAAGATTTACCCTCCCTGAACCCATGTTGGCGATTTGTCAGGAAGTCCCTTAATTCTCTCCAGATGTGTTACCAGGTTTTTTCTCACGATCTTCTCCATCACCTTGCATGGTATACAAGTCAAGGACACTGGCCTGTAGTTCAGTGCCTCTTGTCTGTCGCCCTTCTTGTATATTGGGACCACATTCGCCGTCTTCCATATTTCTGGTAGCTAGGTCTCCTGTCTCCAGTGACTTACTATACACTATGGAGAGTGGCAAGCAAAGTGCCTCTGCACACTCTTTCAGTACCCATGGTGAGATCCCGTCTGGACCAACAGCCTTTCTAACATCCAGATCCAGCAGGTGTCTCTTGACCTCCTCTCTCGTAATTTCGAACACTTCCAAGGCCGCCTGGTTTACCTCCCTTTCTCCTAGCACAGTGACCTCACCTTGTTCTAATGTGAAGACCTCCTGGAACCTCTCGTTGAGTTCTTCACACTCCTCTTTGTCATTCTCTGTATACCTGTCCTCGCCTGTTCTAAGTTTCACTACCTGTTCTTTCACTGTTGTTTTCCTTCTGATGTGACTGTGGAGTAGCTTTGGTTCGATCTTGGCTTTGTTTGCTATATCGTTTTCAAAACTTTTCTCTGCTTCTCTTCTCACCCTGACGTACTCATTCCTGGTTTTCTGGTATATCTTTCTGCTTTCTGGTGCTCTGTTATTCCGAAAGTTCCTCCTCGCCCTTTTGTTCAGTTTCTTCGCTTCCATACATGCCCTATTATACCATGGATTCTTCTGTTGCTTCTCGGATTTTTCCCTTTGGGCCGGGATGAACCTGTTTACTGGCTCCTGACACTTTTGGGTAACATAGTCCATCATACCCTGTACAGACTTATCTCTGAGGTCTGTGTCCCAAGGTATTTCCCTTAGGAAACTTCTCATCTGTTCATAATTCCCATTTCGGTATGCCAGCCTTTTGATTCCTAGTTCTTTCTTTGGGGGAGATAATTCCTAGCTCTACCAGGTACCCAATGTTCAATACACTGTGGTCACTCATTCCCAAGGGCGCTTCCATCTTAACTTCCCTTATATCCCACTCATTTAGGGTAAATATCAAGTCAAGCATTGCTGGTTCATCTTCTCCTCTCATTCTTGTTGGTTCCTTGATGTGCTGGGTTAAAAAGCTTCTTGTTGCCACATCCAGCAGCTTAGCTCTCCATGTTTCTTGTCCTCCATGCGGGTCTCTGTTCTCCCAATCTATCTTCCCATGGTTGAAGTCTCACATAATTAGTAGTCCAGATCCATTCCTGCTAGCAACAGAAGCTGCTCTCTCTATTATGTTAATGGTGGCCATGTTTTACTATCATATTCCTGTCTGGGTCTTCTGTCATTTGGTGGTGGATTATATATGACTACGACTATAATTTTTTTCCCTCCATTTGCGCGTGTGTGATACCCTTGGTAAGGGAGAGTGGCCGGTAACCTTAGACGTTCTGCGGTCCACGTGGGGGGGGGGAGGTCAAACCCACCCACGCGTTGTTGCTACGAGGCCTCCAACATCTGGGCATAGTACCAGCAGCCTCCACAACACTCCCCTAGCCTCCAGCTGGTGCCTCATATAACCTCACTTATGTCACACTTTAACCATCGGTTCCTGTGATATTTAAACTCATCACAGAGGCGTCTCACCAGTATAAAATGTATTGGATTTTGTCACGAAATAGCTATATGCTGACTGGACGTGTATGTACGTGTATCTGCCCGAAAGGCTTTGCGTAATAGTGGCTTTAGGCATTGTATGCACTAGCTCTGTCTATAAATCCATCAACTTTTGTATCTTACCTTGTATGTATGTACCTTACCTGAATAAAAATTTATTATTATTATTATTATTATTATTATGTGTTCACCACCTAGTTGACCTAGTTGTGTTTGCGGGGGATGAGCTTTGCTCTTATGGCCCGCCTCTCAGCTGTTTATTAACAACTTTTTTTTCCACACCACACACACACACACCAGGAATCAGCCCGTGACAGCTGACTAACTCCCTGGTTAGTCAGGTACCCCAGGTACCTATTTACTGCTACCTACCTTACCTTGAGGTTATCTTGAGGTGCTTCCGAGGCTTAGCGTCCCCGCGGCCCGGTCGTCGACCAGGCCTCCTGGTTGCTGGACTGATCAACCAGGCTGTTGGACGCGGCTGCTAGCAGCCTGACATATGAGTCACAGCCTGGTTGATCAGGTATCCTTTGGAGGTGCTTATCCAGTTCTCTCTTGAACACTGTGAGGGGATTGCCAGTTATGCCCCTTATGTGTAGTGGAAGCGTGTTGAACAGTCTCGGGTCTCTAATGTTGATAGAGTTCTCTCTCAGAGTACCTGTTGTACCTCTGCTTTTCAATGGGGGTATTCTACACATCCTGCCATGTCTTCTGGTCTCATGTGAAGTTATTTCTGTGTGCAGGTTTGGGACCAGCCCCTCTAATATTTTCCACGTATAAATTATTATGTACCTCTCCCGCCTGCGCTCAAGGGAGTACAGTTTTAGGCTCTTTAGTCGGTCCCAATAGTTTAGATGTTTTACTGAGTGGATTCGAGCAGTAAAGGATCTCTGCACGCTCTCCAGGTCAGCAATTTCTCCAGCTTTGAAAGGGGCTGTCATTGTGCAGCAGTACTCCACTCTAGAGAGCACAAGCGTTTTGAAAAGTATCATCATCGGTATAGCATCTCTAGTGTGAAAAGTTCTTGTTATCCAACCTGTCATTTTTCTTGCAGTTGTGACGGCTTCTTTATTGTGTTCTTTAAAGGTAAGGTCTTCCGACATGAGTACACCCAGATCCTTTACATTGCCTTTTCGTTCTATGTTATGATTTGCCTGAGTTTTGTACGTGCTTTCCGTTTTTATATTTTAATTTTTTCCATAGCGCATGAGCTGGAACTTATCTTCGTTAAACACCATATTATTATCTGTAGTCCATAGAAAGACCTGATCTACATCTGACTGGAGGTTTGCCGTGTCCTCTATGTTGCCTACTCTCATGAAGATCCTAGTGTCATCTGCAAAGGATGATACAGTGCTATAGGTTGTCGGATCATAGCCGTCATTAGTTAATCTCAGATGGGATACTACTGTTTTAGCCTCACCTGATAATTGACCTTGCAAATAAGAGAATTTACTACTCTTTGGTAAAGATTGTTTTGAGTCTACAAGGTCAACGAATTTGTTCCAAAATTCGTCCCAATCTTCCTCATCTTTTCCTGAGAAAGTGGGTAAATTAATTGGAGGGAGTCGAGCTTCTGCTTGACTCGTATTAGATGCAACTGTTGTTGTTGTTGCTGTTGTTGTTGCCTTGTTCTGGGCAATTAATTTGACATAAGGCTGTAATGTGGCCTGAGTTTGATCTTCATAATTCGCAAGATCGACCATAATGTCGTCTATTTCTGTTTCTGATAAATTAGTGTTGGCAAGTTCAGCCACATATGTTGCTATTTGGCATTTGATTTGCTCAAATTTACCTGCAGCTGCTTGATAATAGCTTTCCAGGTCAGCATAATCAACTGTTGATTGTTGTGACAAATCTTCACATTTCTTGATCTGTCTTGTTAAGTGGCCTTTAAGACCTGCAAGGGTTCTTTTCATTCTCCCTGCATTATCCATACTTGCTAGTTGGTGAAGCCTTGTGGGACTTGTACTTGGGCTGCTCATAATACCGAACAAGCTCTAATGGTAGCCTAGGGTAAATTCTGAACTCACTAGGCAATAATCCTACCTCTACTAGAGGTTAGCACTTAAAATTAATACACATTATATATATACAATCATCCACACTAATGATTTGAGTGATAAACCAGTGTCACTGGAAGTACCTTTAGGTTAGCTCTTCTATATCACCCTAGGATGGTAGAGACACTAATTAATCACTCAAAGCTGTAATGATCATAAGTAAATTATTATATACACAACTCAACTCGAATTGATAAAAATTACACCCAAAATAGGGTCTGGACCATTCATTAATGGTGTTAGATTATTGAATATAGTACAACTGACTATAGTAATAATGGGACTAGGATGAACGATAATAGTTCAACTAGTCAATGGTTAATATCCTACCCTGTTGTGGGTTGGCAATTAGTAAATATTATACTGTGATCACTAGTGCAATTTATATTAAATGATTCTCTATTTTGGAGAAATAATATACACAATTATTGATAATAGCCTCTTAATTGCCTCTATGAAACTTCTAATATTATCAAGAAGTATTAAATATTATTAGTGACCTCGCGAAATAAAGTCCACAAAATTCATAGATAATCTCTCGCGAAATGTAACACCACGAAATCCGTGAACAATCTTGCGAGGACACAGCCACTAATTTGGCTGGCTTCTATATTAGCGCTGTCATTTCACGAAATAACACGCCACCAAATATCTGTGGGTGTGCATGAAACCGCTGACGAAGCTGAACTGGGCTGAGGGAGGCTCCTGAGCTCCCTCGAGGCTACGCTGCCGTCTTTGACTGGCTTTGTTTAAATCACACTGCACTAGTATATTTAATGAATCCACTGGTTAACTGGTTCATCTGGTACTAAGATGACCAAATGTGGGTTCAAAGGACCGAATATTCCGGTTCCGAAGGTCCAAATAATGTGGGAACCGACCTGTGAGATTTATATTTATTTAATTTATATGAATTTATATTTACGTTAATTTATATACTTCGATAGCAATTTGTATAATGTTAAGTGGACTGTATTTCTGCAATAATCTCATAATCTCACAAATCGATCCTCTACACATTAGGGGGGGGGGGTTATTAGTTTATATATATGCAGCCAATCAAACTACAGAATTAACTACATACATTGAAGAGGTTCCTTATCTTATAGTACAGCAGGTTAGTCCACCAGGTATAACTAGGGTGTAGACACCAAATTATCCTCTTTGAGGTAGCTTCCATCACCCAGTAACTGGTGCACAAAATCTTGCATCCTCGTCTTGACCTGTCAAAAGTGCGCTAGCTGTGAAGCCAGATACCTATATATGACAAGTATTTCAGAGAAAACTGTACATGGAACATGAAGACCTGGCTTAATTACCTTTAGTTTGAGGCTTCCACGTGCTCTAACCGGTTCACCCTATATAATGACATTAATGGCCATAAATGAAGATACATGGGTTTCGGAAAGAACACTTAACTTGAATTTGTAGACAGCGTGTTGAAAATGGTACACCTTTGGTTTCCATAACACTACGTCCAAGTAAAATTAACAGGAGCCGAATTTGCTCCCGTGTGAGCCTCTGGTCTCGTATCAACAATGGCTGCCCTCCTTCCCCACTCACTGACGCCTGGCCTACTTGTCCAGATGTCAGAAAGTGATAGAAGGGTCACATTTACTCTACTTTAATATTGATAATTAAGTTAATTTATATAAGATGTTTTATGATGGTAAAGTCCAAAGACTAATGTATTTAAGAACAATTCCCAGCAGAATAGCTGGTGAATTTATAATGGTATGTGGTGATGATATCCCGTTTTCTATAGACGGTAATTCCACTACAAGTTACGTTTTCTATGGGTAACTTGTTTATACAACACTGCTATTATCTGTATGATTATTAAATGGTGTCGGATTTTCCGACATAGGTTGTGTTCTTGTCTATGTCCGATATGAGGATGAGAAAAAGTACTGGAGCAAGCATAGTACCTGGGGGACTGAGCTCTTTACGGTTGATGGGCTGGATTTTATTTTGTTGACTATTACACATTGGGTTCTGTTGGTCAGGAAATTGTAGATCCAACTGCCTATTTTTCCGGTAATTCCTTTTGAACGCATTTTATGTGCAATTACACTATGGTCACATTCATCAAAAGTTTTTGCGAAATCTATGTAAATTACATCAGTGTTTTGTTTGTCTTCTATAGCATCTAATGCCATATGATAGTGGTCCAGCAACTGCGACAGGCAAGAGCGCCCTGTTCTGAAACCATGTTGTCCGGGGTTATGGAGATGCTGTGATTCCATGTATTTTGTGATCTTACTTCTTAGCACTCTCTCAAAAAATTTTATGATGTGCGATGTTAGTGCTATTGGTCTGTAATTTTTTGCCTCTGCCTTATTTCTTCCTTTATGAAGTGGTGCTATCTCTGCTGTTTTTAGTTTATCAGGAATAATGCCAGTATCTAGGCTTTGTCTCCACAGAATGTGGAGGGCCTGCGATAGTGGTTTTTTACAGTTCTTGATGAATATGGAGTTCCAAGAATCCGGGCCTGGTGCAGAGTGCATAGGCATACTGTTTATGGCTTCTTCAAAATCCAGTGGGGATAGGGTGACGTCTGAGATATGATTTGATGTTGGTATCATATCCATGAAAAATTCATTTGGGTTATCAATCTTTAGTGTGTTTAATGGCTCGCTGAAAACAGAGTCGTACTGCTTCCTCAGTAGCTCGCTCATTCCTTTGTTGTCATCGGTGAACGTTCCATCTCCCTTTCGCAGGGGCCAGATACTAGATGTGGTTTTTTATCTTGATTTTGCATAGGAGAAAAAATATTTCGGATTTCTCTCTATTTCACTGGTGGCCTTTTGCTCTCCTTGCCTCTCCTGGGTTTTGTATGATTCTTGTAGCTTGCGTTCAATTGTTTTTATTTTTCTACCTAACCTTCTTTTACATTTCTACCTAATCAGGGAGCCGGCCGGCCGAGCGGACAGCACGCTGGACTTGTGATCCTGTGGTCCCGGGTTCGATCCCGGGCGCCGGCGAGAAACAATGGGCAGAGTTTCTTTCACCCTATGCCCCCTGTTACCTAGCAGTAAAATAGGTACCTGGGTGTTAGTCAGCTGTCACGGGCTGCTTCCTGGGGGTGGAGGCCTGGTCGAGGACCGGGCCGCGGGGACATTTTTTTCTTATTTTTTCCAGGCACTGGTTCAGGTTTGCATTTTCCAGTTGTTCTTCCCAGTTTATTTCTGTGAAGTCCTGGTTTATTTGCTCCCAGTTTTTCTGTTTATTATTGAAGTTGAATTTGCTGAAATCTCCTCCACCGGGAATCTGAACTGGTTTTGAAGGTCTACTCCCCATGGTTGTCATAACTTCAATTAAGTTGTGATCTGAGTAACAGGTATTTGTAATCATTATGTTCATGATCAATTCATCATTATTAGTGAAAATAAGGTCCAGCGTGTACTCCTTCCTAGTTGGTTCTACTATTTGCTGGTTTAAGGCAAACCTGTCGCACATCCGTAGCAGGTCATTTGCATGTGCCTGTTCATTTAGGCTACTTCCTGGTATTCTTTCTGATATTACTGTATTAGCCAGGTGCTTCCATTTCATGTGCCGTAGGTTGAAGTCCCTAAGCAGGATGATGTTCGGAGCTGGATTTGTGAGGTTTTCCAAGCAGTGTTCTATTTTCATAAGTTGGTCTTTAAACTGCTGAGGGTTTGCCTCCAGTGACTTATATACAAGGACAATAACTACATTTAGAATCTCTATGTAGTTAGGCAACATCTTTATGTGTGATAGGCAACAGGGGCATTCAGGGTGAAAGAAACTTTGCCCATTTGTTTCTGCCTCGTGCGGGAATCGAACCCGCGCCACAGAATTACGAGTCCTGCGCGCTATCCACCAGGATAGTATGTATGTATGTATGTATGTATGTATGTATGTATGTATGTATGTATGTATGTATCTCCTACCACCACCACTCCCAACACCACCACCACTCCCAACACCACCAACACTCCCAACACCACTACCACTCCCAACACCACAACCACTCCCAACACCACCACCACTCCCAACACCACAACCACTCCCAACACCACAACCACTCCCAACACCACAACCACTCCCAACACCACTACCACTTCCAACACCACCACCACTCCCAACACCACCACCACTCCCAACACCACAACCACTCCCAACACCACAACCACTCCCAACACCACCACCACTCCCAACACCACCACCACTCCCAACACCACCACCACTCCCACCACCTCCACCACTCCCAACACCATCACCACTCCCAACACCACAACCACTCCCAACACCACCACCACTCCCAACACCACAACCACTCCCAACACCACAACCACTCCCAACACCACCACTACTCCCAACACCACCATTCCTAACACCACCACCACTCCCAACACCACCACCACTCCCAACACCACCACCACTCCCAACACCACCACCACTCCCAACACCACCACCACTCTCAACACCACCACCACTCCCAACACCACCACCACTCCCAACACCACCACCACTCCCAACACCACCACCACTCCCAACACCTGCACCACTCCCAACACCACCACCACTCCCAACACCACCACCACTCCCAACACCACAACCACTCCCAACACCACCACTACTCCCAACACCACCATTCCTAACACCACCACCACTCCCAACACCACCACCACTCCCAACACCACCACCACTCCCAACACCACCACCACTCCCAACACCACCACCACTCCCAACACCACCACCACTCTCAACACCACCACCACTCCCAACACCACCACCACTCCCAACACCACTACCACTCCCAACACCTGCACCACTCCCAACACCACCACCACTCCCAACACCACCACCACTCCCAACACCACAACCACTCCCAACACCACAACCACTCCCAACACCACAACCACTTCCAACACCACAACCACTCCCAACACCACAACCACTCCCAACACCACCACTACTCCCAACACCACCACCACTCCCAACACCACAACCACTCCCAACACCACAACCACTCCCAACACCACAACCACTCCCAACACCACAACCACTCCCAACACCACAACCACTCCCAACACCACAACCACTCCCAACACCACCACCATTCCCAACACCACCACCACTCTCAACACCACAACCACTCCCAACACCACCACCACTCTCAACACCACAACCACTCCCAACACCACAACCACTCCCAACACCACAACCACTCCCAACACCACAACCACTCCCAACACCACAACCACTCCCAACACCACCACCATTCCCAACACCACCACCACTCTCAACACCACAACCACTCCCAACACCACAACCACTCCCAACACCACCACCACTCCCAACACCACAACCACTCCCAACACCACCACCACTCCCAACACCACCACCACTCCCAACACCAAAACCCCGTGGGAAGTAGTGGAATTTATTTCAATCCTTGAGCTGTAGTTGACCCCCATACCCATCTTGTGGGTGATAGTGGACCCCATACTTGTCCTATGGGTGGTAGTGGACCCCATACCCATCCTGTGGGTGATAGTGGACCCCATACCCCATCCTGTGTGTGGCAGTGAACCCCATACCCCTCCTGCGGGTGGTAGTGGGCCCCATACTCAACCTGAAAGTGGTAGGTGACCCAATACTCGTCCTGTGGGTGGTAGTGGACCCCATACTTATCCTATGGATGGTAGTGTACCCCATACCCATCCTGTGGGTGGTAGTGGGTCCCCATGCATACCCATCCTATAGGTGGTAGCTAATGGACCCCATACCCATTCTGTGGGCGGTAGTGATCCCATACCCTTCCTGTAGGCAGTAGTGGACGCCATACCCCACCCTGTGGGCGGGAATGGATCCTATAACCAACCTGTGGGCGGTAATGGACCACATAATAAATCTGTGGGTGGAAGTAGACCCCATACACATCCTGCAGGTTGTAGTGGACCCCACACCTATCCAAAAAGAGGTAGTGGATCCCATACCTATCCAAAAGGTGGTAGTGGACCCCATACATATCCTGCGGGTTGCAGTGGACCCCATACCTATCCAAAAAGTGGTAGTGTACCCCAAACCTATCCAAAAGGTGGTAGTGGACCTCATACCTATCGAAACGGTGGTAGTGGACCCCATACCTATCCAAAAGATGGTAGTGGACCTCATGCATACCTATCTGTGAGATTTTTTTCTACGCCTTCCTCCCCTAGGAGGTGGACTACAAGTTTAAATCCTCCCCTAGGAGGTGGACTACAAGTTTAAATCCTCCCCTAGGAGGTGGACTACAAGTTTAAATCCTCCCCTAGGAGGTGGACTACAAGTTTAAAGGCTGCTCACGGCAGTTAAGGATGAGTCCAATAGAAAAAGGAAAAGCGGGAACAAACCGCCAGGCTTCCACCACTAGGGGTGAAAACCTGTCCACATAGGCCGCTGGTTCCTCCTAGTTAAACGGGACGTTAAAACTAATAAAGGATAACCGACGGGTTCTCACAATCAAATATTTATATATGATGTGGCGCTATGAATTGGAATTCGAATTCCCAAGAACATCCGTCATATTAAAAGATCACATCAACATTCAATCGTATAAAGCAGAACATGGGTGGAAAAGAATGGTTGAAGGGTTGACATCAAAGACCGTTTTCTATAAAATAACAATTTATTAATAACAAGAGACTAACTACTACATTACCGAGTTTACGTTACGTTAATGTCCATCCAGTGGCACGATAACAAACAGCTAAATAGCAACCCTTGCTGTGCGGCTGCATACTGAACTAACCTGAACACAGGTGTGCCCACTGATGACGCAATAATGCAAATCAAAAAATATCACAGACTAGGTTACACTACAGAGAGTGACTTGTTACTTTATCGTCTATCAAGTGGCATTTGCAACACAGTTATTCAACAGCCCCTCGAGAAGTGACAGCAGGCTCCATCTTGCTGACACTTCGAGCTGACAACATGAACTAACTGAACAAATGAAGGATGCCCACTGATAACACAAGCTTGCAATCAATATTGTCACGGCTTTACGGTAACAGATACTATAATCACAATCTTAAGGGTCCTCCTTCCATAACAGGAGTGACCCCCGTAACTAGGCGGGTAGTCCAACAGTGACTTCCCCTATCACAACCTAATGTGAACACTCTTTGCAACCCCCTGCAAGGGGCTGCACTGTAACAGTAAACGAAGCCCGGCAAGGTGGGATTCTGAGCACAGCTCCAGCAATCCCTAAGTTACTTTACTCTCGTCACCAGACGATAAACAACAGAAATTGCCTTAATCAATTACCAAATTGATTATGTTATTAATTACGTTAATTGACTGATCACAGCAGTCAGGAACAAAGTACTACGTTAATCACAACCAATTGTCTCTCTTAGACAACAACATGATGGTACTCTACGTTAATCATCAACACTTGTTTCCTTTCACACAAGTCATCTTGTTAACAATAACTCAAAACTCTCTTATATTACATCACACTTGACTCCTTGCAAGTATTCAGTGAGTAATTCTTAATTAAGGTCAAACTGACCACTAATTACGTCCCAATTGAGTTACGTTAACTAAGCCTACCCTAACTTGGTAGCTTCTCAACAGTCTGTGTCAAAATTTACTTTAATGAGTGTTAATTACCATAATTAACCTTGAGCAATTAATTAACTGTCACCAGAACCGATAATTAATCATACATAAATACGTCTCACTCCTCACTGCCTAAGCAGGTCTCATCAAACACTGTGAATTCATGGAAGAGGAGTTAATTACTCCCCTAATTAACAAGAGTGCATCTTAATCCACTGTCCTCAGACAGGATATGATTAATATAACGATTTATGCTAGCTCCATGACCTCGCTTTACCGAGTCATCAGAGTCCTCAAGACCCCAGACGTTAATTACTCCACTAATTATCATGAGCCACTAACTGCAATACCCCAGAAAGGTAATTAGTCCCGAGCAAATTACGTTAACACAAACTCTGACAGATCCTCTCCCACTATGTGAATTCATGATGAGAATGCTAATTACATAATTAGCTATAGTGGTCAATTAGTTGTCACACGGACAATTAATTGCACCTGAAATGTATTTCAACAAGCTAAACACTGTTTTTCTATAACAGCTCTCACTCACTCAACAATAAGTGTGCACCCCTTACCCAGTTAATTACCCTTTAAATTAACTCACTGAATCCTTAAGTCCTCAACACAACTTAAGGAAACAAAGTAACCCCAGTGTTACATAGGTCACACTTACTACGGTATGCATAACAACATAAATGCACAGCCCACATATGGTTGCGGCTACTACAACTCGTTAATTACTGTGCCCACACAGTAATGACACACGGTTATGCAACAACAAGAGTATACCACTATTACTGCCCCCTTATCTTGCAACCGGTGCAAGGGACTACTGTGAGCGTCACAGCTACTTTAGCAAGGCAATTTACGTTAATACAAAGCACCGTCGCTACGCGGACAGCTGGCACTAGTTCTCTTAATTAGGCAATTAACAAATCAATTGCCTGCTTTCATTAAGTACTGTGAATTCCCCTGAATAATCAAAGAAGCCCCTTAAAGCCTCAACACAGTTCCTAGGGCAGTAATATTGTATACCTGATAACAACACTGCACAAACCTACAGCATAATGATGCCGTCAGCATACCCCACATGCTAATGACATCATTACGCAATCAGTCTGCAATCTCATCTACTGACTCACCACACAACACAGTACATAAAAACATGCAAATGAACACATAGAAATGGCATTCACATAATCAATGAAAATTATATCCCCAGATAAATGTATCCCTAACTACACAGATCTCAGGGTATCCACTGACATCCATGCAACACTGGCCTGCCTACCTCTGCAATGATATAATTAATATGCGGTACTATGGCATTAATCAAGTCTGAACGATTATATACAATCGACAACTGGATCACTTATATGGTAAATCTCTACACTGACCGGTTACATACTCGAGTCAGTCTACACACTTATATATAACTATATATATCTACACTGTGGTACCGTAACATCCATCTCCAGGTACCGCCCAACCAGTCACCTGGACGTGCTACAGACAGCTGTCTGTCAGCTGCTTCCCTAGCCTGGCAGGGCTATGGGACAACACAGCTTTTACCGGAATTTCCACTTGTCCTGAGACACTGTTACACTAACAACTATTATTGTACTCACGGCTCTTTAAATCCTCAACACATACATTTCCCTGGTCACTACCACTCTGGCTGTAGAACACCTAGCTCGCTCCTCGTGCTTCGACTAGGTGTGGCCCTAGGCTGTCAAGGGAAAGTGGCCAAAGGGAATGGCCAAGGCATGTGGCCACCACGTGCCCCTAAGGGGGGATGCCACGGGTAGCGCGGGACGTCACAGCGCCCCACCCGAGCTGGGGTGGCACGGCCCGGGGCGGGCGGGGGTGGCCACCGGGCGGCTGGCCATTGTGCGGCTATCACGTGGCCCCACTATCTTGCCACTGAGCGGCGCGCACATGGGGCTTGCCTCAGGCTGGCTTGCTGGCGCCCACAGGCATACAGAATGGGGATGGGAGAACCATCAAACACCCCCATTAAAACAGAGCATGCCTCGCTCGTACACTGGAGTGACAATGGCCGGCGGCGTCACCACATGGCGGACTCAAGAAGGTGGAATTCAAAGTCCAACAGGGGCCTGTAATAACACCACAATTACACTACCCATATTCCACAAATTGTCCATTGTCCATTAACACTTGACAGGATACTCAGACCCGATGTGAGTGATCAATCTGATACACCATGAGGCCTGCCAGCTGCCTCATGGGTGAACACTGTAACTGTCTCTTAGTTTGTTACTGTTCTTACCATACTCATCAACCCGTTCTCGCAAATTCGTAAAGTCAATATTGACTTATTAACTACGTGCATAGGTGATATACTAAACATAATAGATACCCTTAAAAAGTTTCATAGAAAACACCGACCTTACCTAACCTTGTTAGTATCTTAAGATAAACATCTTATTGCTTCGTAATTACAATTATTACTTAACCTATACCTATAACAGGTTAAGTAACAATTGTAATTACGAAGCTATAAGATGCTTATCTTAAGATACTAACAAGGTTAGGTAAGGTCGGTGTTTTCTATGAAGCTTTTTAAGGGAATCTATTATGTTTAGTATGTCACGCATGCACTTATTTAATAAGTCAATATTGACTTTACGAATTTGCGAGAACGGGTTGTACTCATCGGCCCCAATTTCATGCAAATTGGACCTTGACACAACCCAGGATGGCAGGAGTGCCATACACGATGAGTAATCAGGATGACACAGCAATTAACGGGGGTGGAGGTGGCAGGCTGCCACCCCCACCCAAAGTCACCATTTCAGTTTGCCGCCCAGCTCAGACTGACTATATGGCGGTCTGGGGAAAACTCAAATGCCCATCTATCCCCCCTACCTTATCTGGACCAATCAGTACAAAGCCGGCACTGCTCTCTCGTGCCGCTACCAATAACAGCCATTTGCGCCAAAACTCAGCTAAGAGCAGAGGTGCCTAAACTAATCACAGACGGCCTCGCCCTGCAGCGTCCCGTGACGTCACAAGGAGGAGGAGGCCTAAAGACAGTGGCGCAATGTCTCACATGGTGGGGGGGGGCGACGTTCACCCCACTGTCCCCACCACCTCTAACGGTTTGAGTCAAGTATCCTCTCACACCACTTCATTCTCAACTCTCATCCTATTTCACAGAAACAGGAAAAATTCTGAAACTCCCTCTACAGAGTAATCACAGACTTCTAGCTAGTCTTACATGATAGTCCATAACATGAGCTTTCATCCAACACCCCACAAGTGTATGTTAGTATGAAAACTTCTTGACTAGAGTCCCTAGAGCGACTAGCCTAATCTAGAAAACTAGGAAAACTAGCTGAGGGAATCTTCATTTCCTCACACTATCCAAAAGGTGGTAGTGGACCCCATACCTGTCCAAAAGGTGGTAGTGGACTCCATACCTGTCCAAAAGGTGGTAGTGGACCCCATACACATCCTGCGGGTTGTAGTGGACCCCATACCTATCCAAAATGTCGTAGTGTACCCCATACCTGTCCAAAAGGTGGTAGATGGCCCAATACCTATCCTTTTAGGTGGTATAGTGGATCCCATAAGCATCGTGTGACTTCTTTTGGACCCTATATCTATCCTGTTTGCAGTAGTATTACTCTATAAATCTCTCATCTATCCTTATCTCAATTATTGTATTTGTGCTTGTGGTTCTACTACCCAAAATCATTTACGTCCTCTAATTACCCAACACAAAGCTGCTATTAGAACAATATTTAACCCTGGCCCCCAGACAGCACTCGATACCCTTACTCAAATTTATTTATTTATTTATTTATTTATTTATTTATTTATTTATTTATTTATTTATTTATTTATTTATTTATACATATACAAGAAGGTACATTGGGATTGTGAGGAATACATAATATAGTAATTACACTCTTGTAAAGCCACTAGTACGCCAGTGTTTCGGGCAGGTCCTTAAATCTAAAAAAAAAAAAAAATTAAGTAGTAAATACTTGCAAAATTTATAAAAAAATGATAACAGTTACAAGGCAAGAGAAAAAATAAAGGATGAGAGCAAATTGTAGGTATATTAAAGCACATAGGTGGCTCAGACTGATTGCAATGGCAGCTTGAATGGTAGTTGACAAAAAATGGTTGCAAAATACATCATATGGCTAACACATAAAAGAAGACAACAATGAACACAAATGATAAGGTTGATTGGGTTAAGTGCATAAAAATTGGGAGATTGGGTAACACTAGATACAGATCAAATTTGAAGCTCTTTGAATGTGTTAGATATTAAGTCACTGCTCATCCTCTCATGCGTACTCTATATATTTAAGACTCAGAACTGTAATGTCAGTCCTGACCTTAACAGTTTCCTAGAAGGTTGTAACAGAACCCATGGGTACCACACCAGAAACAAATACCTATTTGATATTCCAAGAGCGGGGCTTAACCAAACTAGAAATGCTCTACAAATCAAGGGACCCAGAATGTGGAATGACCTCACAATAATGTCGAAGGCTGTACCTCTCTCAACCAGTTTAAGAGGAAAACTAAGTACTACCTAATAAACTCCATGTAACCTACCTTACTCCCTAAATGTCAACATATGTCTTGCTATTGTCAAACAATACTGTTTGTTGACCAAGTTGAATAATTGCTGATTTCTGCCACGTTCCCCCTCCCCCCCCCCTTTTTTTCCTTATTTCAACACTTGAGATATATACAAGAGTTGTTACATTCTTGTACAGCCACTAGTACGCGTAGCGTTTTGGGCAAGTCCTTAATCCTATGGTCCCTGGAATACGATCCCCTGCCGCGAAGAATCGTTTTTTCATCCAAGTACACATTTTACTGTTGCGTTAAACAGAGGCTACAGTTAAGGAATTGCGCCCAGTAAATCCTCCCCGGCCAGGATACGAACCCATGACATAGCGCTCGCGGAACGCCAGGCGAGTGTCTTACCACTACACCACGGAGACTGTATATCCCTTAAAGTGCGCATCACTTCATATGAAGTGTAAATCGTTTTACCAGTCAACTGCGCTTCACTTCATATGAAGTGTATGGGTACCGCGCACGATTTGAATGGCCCGCGGTGTAGCTGGGGGTCCCATACGCTGCCCAGGGGCTCTAGTAAACAGCGGCCATTTTGAAAAAAAATCCAGCTCACGATTCGATGGCATGGGAGGCCTCAGTTTAGCGAGAGTCACCATGGCGAGCGCACGGTCAAACGCCTCACGGGCACGCACCACTCAGTCCCTCACCCCAGAGCAAATAGCCCACGAATTATTCTCTGAAGGTGAAGAAAGTGTGTTTGACGATTCAGACAACGATGAGGATTATACACAGTTGTCGGGTGATAGCAGCAGCAGCAGTGAAAGTGAGAATGACCGCCATGCCATGGCGAGGCCTATACGCTCTCCCATGCCTCCTCGCCCATTTTCTACCCCAATTCTACCACGACCTCACAGTTCCTGTGGATATTTTCTGTTTGAGGGTGACGAGTCAGAGGGAGGTGACTCCTTTTCTGGGTTTAGTGACTCAGATCAAAGTTTTATTGAGCCTGTGGCTGGTACCAGTGGTGTAACTGGGCGAGAAATTGTCGCGTCAGCAGCATCTCGCCCGGCCAAGCGCCACCGCATGGCACCACATGAGGGACCAAGACCCTCGTGTTCACGTGCACCCACCTCACGTGCACCCACCTCACGTGCACGTAGCCGCCGTGCTTCTCGCAGACGGTATTCAGCTCCTGGTCGCCGGTATGCATCGCTTCCTCGCCGTCTTTCCTCTGCATCTCGCAGGACGCCTGGTGTACTTGAGTGGAGTGATGGTGACGATTTTATTCCTAATATTCCTCACTTTGACGATAAAGATGTAGGGATTACAAACCTTTTCCCTAATCAAGGTGAGGACATGGCTGAGATGGAATATTTTACAGCATTCTATGATGAACCACTCATGGAATACATTGTACACCAAACGAACCTGCATGCTGCTTACCTGATTGAGAGGGAAATCACAGAATTTTCACGACTGCAGCGTTGGAAAAATACCACAGTGGCGGAAATGTATGTGTTTTTGGCACTCTGTTTGTTGATGAAGCACTGTCACAAACATGCAATAAATGACTATTGGAGCAAGGACAAGACAATACCAACACCTTTATTCGGGAAATATATGTCACGAGACAGGTTTCAGATACTCCTCAGGTGTCTACATTTTGGAAGTGTTCAGGACCGAACACCTGATGATAGACTGTGGCGAGTGAGGCACTACATGAACGATGTTATTGGAAAATTCAGAGATTTTTACGTACCAGCACAGAAGCTGGTGGTTGATGAATCTCTCATACTTTTCAAGGGACGTGTTCCATTCAAACAGTACATTCCCTCAAAACGAAACCGATTTGGCCTGAAATTTTTTGTTCTTTGTGATTGTGAGACAGGATACGTGTTACACATGATTCTGTACTCGGCTAGTGATGTAGACATTCCCGGTAACGACGAACATGGATTCTCGGGGAGTGTAGTGAAGACCATCATGGCTCCGTGGATGAACAAGGGACACATTTTATACACAGATAATTACTATACAAGTCCCTTGCTAGCTCGGTTCTTGCTAGAAAATAGAACCGGATTGGTTGGTACAGTAAAGCCACAACGAAGGGAAATGCCTGTGTTTGACAACGACATTGCAGTTGGTGAGTGTCAGAGAAGGAAAAGTGATAACATTCTGTCAGTTCGGTGGAAAGACAAAAGAGAGGTGAACTTGTTGACAACAATTCATGATGGAACAATGGTGAACAGTGGGAAAGTGAGCCATAAAACAAACGCACCACTATATAAGCCAGACTGTGTTTTAGACTATAATATCAACATGCGGTTGATTGATAAATCAGACATGATGATTGGCACTGCAGAATGTGTGCGGAAGACATGTAGGTGGACGAAAAAAGTGTTCTTCCATCTTGTGGACATGAGCATGCTGAACTGTTTCAACATGTACCTTGTGAAAACTGGACGTAAGCCCACTTTCCGTGACTTTGTATTTGATGCTGCAATACAGTTATTAGGAAAGTTTGCAAAAGATGTCCCAGGTATTCAGCGGCCCATCATAAACCCACTGTTGCAGCATGCTGGTACTCCACGCCTCGCTCACACTGAAGGCTTCCTAGCACACAAACTTAAGTATTTGCCACCTGGTGTGAAGCGTGCAATAGCCCAACGTGATTGCTTGGTGTGTAAAACAACGACACGTAGAGACAAGAAACGGAAGCTTGTGCAAACATGGTGTGAAACGTGTGGTATCCCATTATGTGCTGTCGACTGCTTCAATGACTACCACAGTCTAGAAATCTTCTAAGTGTGCTTCAAAGTGTGTATAGCGTGTGCGAGTGTGTAAATATGTAAACATATAAGCAGATAGCGTGTGCGTGTGTGTAAATATATACAAATATAAGCAGAACATACAATATAATAGACTGTAATGACATATTATATTGCCGTAATTGAAAACATTTGTGTGCGCCTGTGTATACTCAAATATGCAACAATTATTGATACAAAATATGTTCAAACAGTATTTGAAACACAATTAGTGAAAAAAAATTAGATAAAATGTGCTTAGACATTGTAAATAAATAGCGCGAAAATATATTTGTGGCAACTCTGGCTGTTTGAGGACCGCGCGCAACATCTCCCGGGCGTGTACTGCATGAGCGAACATGCAGATTGTGACGTCATCACCGAGTTTCTCGGCTCTATTGCAACAAAAGTAAGTACAATAGAATTTTTTTTTATTTTTCCCGTGATCAGTGAACAGAACTTAACAGATTAGCAAAAAAAAAAAAATTTTTTTTTTTTTCAAAATGACATGCGCCTGTGTGGATAGCAGGATATTAGACCCCGAGCATGTTAAGGGATATTTATACTACGGAGACTATTTATAATACGGAGACACTATTTATACTTTAATCTCATTTAGTATTAGTCTCTAGGTTAAAGGTTTTTTCTCCCCACACCTTGCCCGAAACACTGTATTAGTTACTTTAGGTATTATATGTACTAACTATATAAATAAATCCAACATTATGTTTGTAACTCATCTTCTATGTACGTATTTTTACCTGAATAAACATTTCGATTTTAATTTGATTTTAGTGTACCCCATAGCCATTCCAATGTAATATCGTTTTCTGTGGACGTTCCTACAATCCATTCTCTTTCTTCTTTTTCAAAGATTTTCGAAGCATACACTCTTGTATATAATGATGATTTGGGAAGCACCATTATTATATGTAATAACTATTTATTTATTTGTTTATTTATAACTATAAAAGAAGGTACATTGGGATTGTGAGGATACATATCATAGTGCAAAGCCACTAGTACGCGCAGCTTTTCGGGCACGTCCTTAATCTAACAGAAAAATTTAAGTTGGTAATTAGAAGAGAAATTTATCAAATGATAACAAGCGCACTGCAAGAAAAAAAATGAGATGAGAGAGATTTGAATGTATATTAAAGGCATAATGCAAGCACATATAAGACAGCAATGAACACAATGTTAAAGATGATTGGATTAAGTACATAAACATTGGGAGATTGGGATAACACTAGATACAGAGCAATTTTAAAGCACAGAGTAGGAAACTATGAAGATGAAATTAGGAAATTAATTATAATAAATAAGAAGTAATAATAAACTTAATAAGTAATAATAAACTTAATAAACTAATAGTGCTTATTATTATTATATATCCCATACCCATCCCGTGGGCAGTAGTGGACCCAATTTACTCATTCTGTTGGTGGTAGTGGACCCCATGCCCATCTTGTGGGCGGTAATGGACCACATACCCATCCTGTGGACGGTATTGGACCTCATACCCATCCTGTGGGCGGTATTGGACCCAATACCAATCCTCTGGGCGGAAGTGGACCCCATACCCATCCTATGGGGTCCGCCCGAAACGATTTGTGTAATAGTGGCTTTAGGCATTGTATGTACTAGCTCTATCTATAAGTCCACCAACCTATGTAAAAATTTCTTGTATGTATGTACCTTACCTAAATAAACATTTATTTATTTATATTTATTTATCTATGGGCGTTAGTGCACCCCATACCAATCCTGTGAACAGTAATGGACCCCATTCCCATCTTGTGGGTGGTAGTGACCCCATACCCATCCTGTGGATGGTAGTATGGCTCCCCCCTCATACCCATCCTGTGAGTGGTTGTCGACCTAATACCCATCAAGTGACTTGCAGAGTGCACTCCTTGCATTGAACGCACATAGTAGTGACACCCAGAAAATAGTCAGTGATATTCGAATGAATGTTTTAGCTGCTATAGAAAACAGATTTGAAATTAAATTCCTATGGATACCATCACATGTTGGTATTTCAAGGCATGACACTGTTGATATGCTTGCAAAGACAGCCTGTAGAAAACCAGTGGTAAAAATTTATATGGGTGTTTCATTAGCAGTGACTAAGAGAATACTTAAACAAATATCTAATAAAGATCTCACAGACCTAACAAATTCACAAAGACCTGAAAGTTGTAGCATTAAATATTATGATGGATATCGTGAGGAGACATTCACATATGGGACTAATAGAACAAGAACCCGGCAATGTGATGTTATAGTGGCCAGAATACGCCTGGGATATAGACGTATCTGGCAGCTTCCTTAAAACCAAAATGTCGAGTACACAATGTGTCAACTTTGTGAAAGAGAAAACATGCACTCTCTTGAACATTATATTGTAGAATGTCCCATATTGACTGACTTTCACCCTCCTGGGCTAAGGTATGCTGAACTTTGTAATTACTATATGAGTACTGAAGCACTTGATGATATATTGGACTTGTACCCAAGATTAACCATGTAATGTATCAATTATATAATGTATGTATGTATGTGATGTAACTATATAACATGAGCTTGTAAAAGCACCTTCATCACCTTCAGTGATTAAATGCTTAATTGCACACTAGTTTCTCTATCAGTTATCTCACTCTGTCAGAGTAAAAGACACAAATGTATGTGAATGCATGTGTGTGTGTGTATTCATGTATGTATATATGTATGTGTACATATATATGTGTGTGTGTGTATATGTATGTGTATAAAGTATATATGGAAGCTAATCAGAATTACATTTCACTTTTGTAAATGCACATTAATGACACTATGTAAAAGACACATCGAACACTTTATGTAGGGCACACGCAAATCTGTATATCTATGAATTTACGTATGTGGGTTAGCTTAGCATTTTAAAAGCACCGAATCACCTTCTGTGGTTGATTGTTCAATAAACCCTTGAACTTTATGTTTAACACATCTCTAACCCTGTCCATGGAGGACAGAAGAAAATGTATATATGCTGGTGAGCATTGTAAACGTGTAGCCACGTTTGTGGTAGAAAATAATAATAATAATAATAATAATAAAAACATCATGTGAGCGGTAGTGGACCTCATGCCCATCCTGTGGGCAGTAGTCGACCCCGTACCAATCCTGTGGGCGGTATTGGACTCCACACCAATCCTATGGGTGGTATAGTGGACTCCATACCCATCCTGTGGGCGGTAATGGACCCCATACCCATCCTGTGGGCGGTACTGGACCCCATACCCATCCTGTGGATGGTACTGGACCCCATACCCATCCTGTGGGCGGTATTGGACCCAATACTCATTCTGTGGGAGGTATTGGACCCCATACCCATCCTGTGGGTGATAGTGGACCCCATACCTTGAGGTTACCTTGAGGTGCTTCCGGGGCTAAGCGTCCCCGCGGCCCGGTCGTCGACCAGGCCTCCTGGTTGCCGGACTGATCAACCAGGCTGTTGGACGCGGCTGCTCGCAGCCTGACGTATGAGTCACAGCCTTGTTGATCAGGTATCCTCTGGAGGTACTTTTCCAGTTCTCTCTTGAACACTGTGAGGGGTCGGTCAGTTATGCCCCTTATGTGTAGTGGAAGCGTGTTGAACAGTCTCGGACCTCTGATGTTGATAGAGTTCTCTCTCAGAGTACCTGTTGCACCTCTGCTTTTCAACGGGGGTATTCTGCACATCCTGCCATGTCTTCTGGTCTCATGTGATGTTATTTCTGTGTGCAGGTTTCAGACCAGCCCCTCTAATATTTTCCACGTGTAAATTATTATGTACCTCTCCCGCCTGCGCTCAAGGGAGTATAGTTTTAGGCTCTTTAGTCGGTCCCAATAATTTAGATGTTTTACTGAGTGGATTCTAGCAGTAAAGGATCTCTGCACGCTCTCCAGGTCAGCAATTTCTCCAGCTTTGAAAGGGGCTGTCATTGTGCAGCAGTACTCCACTCTAGAGAGCACAAGCGTTTTGAAAAGTATCATCATCGCTATAGCATCTCTAGTGTGAAAAGTTCTTGTTATCCAACCTGTCATTTTTCTTGCAGTTGTGACGGCTTCTTTATTGTGTTCTTTAAAGGTAAGGTCTTCCGACATGAGTACACCCAGATCCTTTATATTGCCTTTTCGTTCTATGTTATGATTTGCCTGAGTTTTGTACGTGGTTTCCGTTTTTATATTTTCATTTTTTCCATTGCGCATGAGCTGGAACTTATCTTCGTTAAACACCATATTATTTTCTGTAGTCCATAGAAAGATCTGATCTACATCTGACTGAAGGTTTGCCGTGTCCTCTATGTTGCCTACTCTTATGAAGATCCTAGTGTCATCTGCAAAGGATGATACAGTTCTATAGGCTGTGTTCTTGTCTATGTCCGATATGAGGTTGAGAAAAAGTACTGGGGCAAGCACAGTAGCCTGGGGGACTGAGCTCTCCACGGTTGATGGGCTGGATTTTATTTTGTTGACTATTACACATTGGGTTCAGTTGGTCAGGAAATTGTAGATCCATCTGCCTATTTTTCCGGTAATTCCTTTTGAACGCATTTTATGTGCAATAACACCATGGTCATATTTATCTAAAGCTTTTGCGAAATCTGTGTAAATTACATCAGCGTTTTGTTTGTCTTCCATAGCATCTAATGCCATATCATAGTGGTCCAGCAACTGCGACAGGCAAGAGCGCCCTGTTCTGAAACCATGTTGTCTGGGGTTATGGAGATGATGTGATTCCATGTATTTTGTGATCTTACTTCTTAGCACTCTCTCAAAAATTTTTATGATGTGTGATGTTAGTGCTATCGGTCTATAATTTTTTTGCCACTGCCTTATTTCCTCCTTTATGAAGTGGTGCTATCTCTGCTGTTTTTAGTATATCAGGAATAATGCCAGTATCTAGGCTTTGTCTCCACAGAATGTGGAGGGCCTGCGATAGTGGTTTTTTACAGTTCTTGATGAATATGGAGTTCCAAGAATCCGGGCCTGGTGCAGAGTGCATAGGCATACTGTTTATGGCTTCTTCAAAATCCAGTGGGGATAGGGTGACGTCTGATATATGATTTGATGTTGGTATCATATCCATGAAAAATTCATTTGGGTTATCAATCTTTAGTGTGTTTAATGGCTCGCTGAAAACAGAGTCGTACTACTTCCTCAGTAGCTCGCTCATTTCTTTGTTGTCATCGGTGAAAGTTCCATCTCCCTTTCGCAGGGGCCCGATACTAGATGTGTTTTTTTTTATCTAGATTTTGCATTGGAGAAAAAATATTTCGGATTTCTCTCTATTTCACGGGTGGCCTTTTGCTCTCCTTGCCTCTCCTGGGTTTTGTATGATTCTTGTAGCTTCCATTCAATTGTTTCTATTTCTCTACCTAACCTTCTTCGCCGTTCTTGAGAT
This sequence comes from Procambarus clarkii, assembly GCF_040958095.1. Lineage (NCBI taxonomy): Eukaryota > Metazoa > Arthropoda > Malacostraca > Decapoda > Cambaridae > Procambarus > Procambarus clarkii. The sequence continues at coordinate 22,132,551 of NC_091232.1, forward strand.
AGGGTGCGACTCTCAAGTTGTTCCGTGATTCGTTTTCTTCGCCTATATAGGAAACGACGTTCCCGTTCCAATCTGCATCTCTTCCTCTTTTTTCTTAGGGGTATGCGGTTTGAACATATTTCTAGTGCTACTGAGCTTATTTTTTCCCGGGACTGGTTCAGGTTTGCATTATATAGCTGTTCTTCCCAGTTTATTTCTGTGAAGTCCTTTTTTATTTGCTCCCAGTTTATCTGTTTATTATTGAAGTTGAATTTGCTGAAATCTCCTCCACCGGGAATCTGGACTGGTTTTGAAGGTCTACTCCCCATGGTTCTCATAACTTCAAATAAGTTGTGATCTGAGTAACAAGTATGTGTAATCATTATGTTCCTGATCAATTCATCATTATTAGTGAAAATGAGGTCCATCGTGTTCTCCTTCCTAATTGGTTCTACTATTTGCTAGTTTAAGGCAACCCTGTCGCACATCCGTAACAGGTCATTTGCTTGTGCCTGTTCATTTAGGCTACCTCCTGGTATTCTTTCTGATATTACTGTATTAGCCAGGTGCTTCCATTTCATGTGCCGTAGGTTGAAGTTCCCAAACAGGATGATGTTCGGAGCTGGATTTGTGAGGTTTTCCAAGCAGTGTTCTATTTTCATTAGTTGGTCTTTAAACTGCTGAGGGTTTGCCTCTGGTGACTTATATACAAGGACAATAACTACATTTAGAATCTCTATTTTGAATATCAGCACTTCCACAATATCATATGAGGTGTTTAGCAGCTCAGTACAGATGAGTGTGTCTTTGATGTAGAGGCTGACCCCACCCTGAAGCCGGTGTTTCCTATCACATCTGAAAAGATTGTACTCTGAGATCCATATTTCACCATCATGGTAGTCCTTTGTGTGGGTTTCTGTTAGGGCTGTAAACACTGCATTTGCCTCATGAAGGAGACCATCTATAAAGCGAACTTTGTTGGATTTACGTGTTTTTATACCCTGGATGTTGGCAAATATAAATGATGTTATCGTGTTAGTGGTAGTGCTGGATGGCTTACTTGGTGTTAATATCTGAGGCTCTGTTAAGGAGGCCATAGTGTTTGCGTCCAGGGTGTGTTGTTTTGGAAGTGATTCGTCCAGTTTTGGTAGTGGGACGGGTGTTGTGTGGTGTAGTATCTGTGTGCTTGTTGATAATTTGTATTCCAGTCTTGTGGGTATCTCCGTTCCCCTCTGTAATCCTGTATTGGTTCCATCTGACTGTTCCTCTCTTATATTTACTACTCTGTTTCTGCCTTCCTCTAAAAAATTTCCAGTAGTGTCATATTGATCTTCCCGTCTGTAACGCTGTGTACCTCTCACGTGGAATTCCGGACACTGAAGATTGTAGCATTTTTTGTCCCTAATTGAAAATTGACATAATTTAGGGTGGAAGTATCTACACCCTGTTCCAAAACGGCATGTACCCCTCTCCAACATGTTCCTGCATTTTCGAGGATGCAGAAAATGGCACTTTGCTCCTAATTTTCCATATTTGCATATTCCTTTAGCGTAGAATTTGCAAATGTGTTCCGGTTTTGCGTTTTTCATAGTATTTATATCTGTGACTGTCTTGTCTACCTCTTTATTGGAGCCATCTCAGTTTTTCGTCCCAATACTTTCATCTATGCGCTCTGTTTCACTGTTGCTCTCATCGTTTATATTACCTGGCTCTGCAATACCCAACTTGTGGGGTGCTAATGTACTCCATATCCATTTAGTGGGTGGTAGTGGACCCCATTCCAATCCTGTGGGTGGTAGTGCACCCCATACCAATCTTTTGGGCGGTAGTGGACCCCATGCCCATCCTATGAGTGGTATAGTAACCTCATACCCATACTGTGGGTAGTAGTGGCCGGCCCCTCATACCCACCCTGTGGGCGGTAGTGGACCCCATACTCATTCTGTGGGCGGTAGTGGAGCATATACCCATCCTGTGGATGAACGTGGCCCCCATATCCACCCTGTGGGCGGTTGTGGATCCTACCGCTCACAGGATACGTATCCTGTGAGCGGTAGTGGACCCCATGCATACCCATCCTCCGGGCGGAAGTGAACCCCATACCCATCCTGTGGGTGGTAGTGACCCTATAGCCAACCTGTAGCCAGTAGTGGACCCCACACCCACCCTGTGAGCGGTAGTGGACCCCTTACCCATCCTGTGGGTGATAGTGGTCCCCAAACCCATCTTGTGGGCAGTAGTGGACCCCATACCTATCCTGTGGGCAGTACTTGACCCCATAAGCATATTGTGGTCGGTAATGGATCCAATACCCGCCCTGTTGACGGTAGTGGACACCATAGTAGCCTCAAACTCTTCGTGAGGAAGAGTTTGGGCCTTGGAAAAAATGTAACTGGGAATATGCCATATATGTACTAATTCATATTCAATATATTGACTTTAAGCATTAAGTCATATATGTGCTGTCTTGTGCGAGAGCGGGTTGCCCGCTCTCGCACAAAACAGCACATATATGACTTGTTGCTTATTGTCAATATTTTGCTTGTGAATTAGTACATATGTGGTATATTCCCAGTTATATTTTTTTCAAGGCCCAATCCTCTTCCTCACGTACCAATACTCGTGATTGGTTCAATTATAATGAAAATTTTAGTTTTCAGGTCCCACATGGGTTGTGAAATTTACCTGCTATTGTCCATGCTCTTAGAATATTATAGATCAGCTACATCCTATTGAAGGCTCGTAGTTTTGTTTTGAGAAATATTAGTTGTTGTTAGTAAATTATAATAAGCACTATAATTTAATATGTAGCGAGTAGATTATCCCAATAATATACTCGCTCCAAATATAGTGTTAATGTTCCTGTCAACCTTTGGAGATGAATGAGGTGAGGCGTTGCCCGGGCAACACGGTGAGATGCCCGAGCAATATAAGCAGCGGTGTAGCGAACATTAACTAGTCTACTTTCAAGTGTGGTCTAGAGCAGACACTTGCGAGATACTGTACCGACGCTCAGTGCGCTCAACTCACACCAAAGAATCACCTGTGTACTTCTGTATATTTGACCAAATATATATATAGTACCTTAGTGTCTGTGTTTATTTGTCACCATACTTTACGTAACAATAGAACCGTTACATTGGTGACCCAGTGAGTGAAAAAGAACACCTAGTCACAAACTAGATCTTCGTCATGGATTTATCTACCAGGTTTCCAGCATACAACGCAGATGATTCAGAATTTTGGTTCATGCAGATGGAGGCTATTTTCGACCTTCACGAAGTTTCGACGATACCACGCCACGATGGACTACAACATGGACTCTCACTGGACCTCTACTGCTACTGTTAGCTGTGATGGAACGCTGCCAACACCCTCGCCACAGCTATGATTTTCATCGCGTCCATCTCTGCATTTTCATCTACTACGGCTTGCTGCTCCACGATCGTTACTCACTCATCTGACAGCCTCATCAATGATTACATCATGTTGGATCTACAGCTTGTCCTGCCGACTCTCCGTCGCTGCCAGGGCACTGCTTGTCCTACGCCCACGACAGCTGCTCTGTCATCAGATTCATCTACACGTTCACTGCAGTTTGATACTCGGCCGACTCAAGGCCTTTGCGCAATACAGGACCTACAGCTTGCGTTTCCGACACTTCGTCGCCTCCAGGACAATTCAGCTCTAGCAGTGATTCCCTCGTTGTCCTAACTACGTGCCTACATTTCCTCCTAATGTCCTGGTGCCCGAGCCCATCCGCCCCGGATCTAAATGCTCCACCAGCGATCCAAGGACGCAACAATTATGCACATTCTTCTCTCCTGCTACACCGAGCTTGTCCACACACTGCCTACATCTTTTAGTACCAGACTACAATTTCCACAGTCAACAATGTAGTACTCGGCGTGTACAGTCCTAATCAACCCAAGACGCTACAGCTTCGACACAGAGCAAACAGCAGACTACGACCGCATCGAGCCGCCACGCTCTCGCTCCCCGAGTTTAGACACTCACAATTCTCAATCGAGCCGCCACGCTCTCGCTCCCCGAGTTTAGACACTCACAATTCTCAATCGAGCCGCCACGCTCTCCCACATAGAGCTCCACGACTCCGGCCTCACTAAGCTCTCTGCTCTGCTCCAGGCTTCGTCTCAACGTCTGCGACACTGCTAAATCCAGAGACACATCCGCCGACTACGCAGTTCACTTTTCGACCCCAGTTACCAACCGCACCACAACCTGATCCTACGACAACGGACGATCCTGTACGACCTCTCACCCTACAACCCCAGTTACCAGCCGCACCACAACCTGATCCTGCGACGACAGACGATCCTGTGCGACCTCCCACCCTACGACCCCAGTTAGATGACATCAGCGAAGAGGAGGAAGTTAACTTTGATGGTTATGTAACGCGAGCAGGGCGTACAATTCGCCGACCAGCTAAGTTCCTTGATCAAGTATTTTTCCTTTCATCCCCTGGGAGGGGGAGTTCTGTAGCGAGTAGATTATCCCAGTAATATACTCGCTCCAAATATAGTGTTAATGTTCCTGTCAACCTTTGGAGATGAATGAGGTGAGGCGTTGCCCGGGCAACACGGTGAGATGCCCGAGCAATATAAGCAGCGGTGTAGCGAACATTAACTAGTCTACTTTCAAGTGTGGTCTAGAGCAGACACTTGCGAGATACTGTACCGACGCTCAGTGCGCTCAACTCACACCAAAGAATCACCTGTGTACTTCTGTATATTTGACCAAATATATATATAGTACCTTAGTGTCTGTGTTTATTTGTCACCATACTTTACGTAACAATAGAGCCGTTACAAATACATAAAATAAAAGTGCTTCACCGATCAACATTATATACACTAGTTTGTGCTCTAAAAATCTTTAAAGAATGTATTGTAGGAACGTCAACAGAAAACGAAGTTACATTGAAATGTCCATGGGATAAACTACTACAAACAGGATGGTATAGTGTCTACTACCTACTGTACGATGGGTAAGGGGTCCATACCACTTATAGAATGTTTCTTGGCCCAACAACTGCCCATAGAATGGGTATGGGGTCCACTACCGCCTACTGGATGGGTTTATGGTCCTCCACCACCCACAGGATGATTATAGCGTCCACTACCGCCTGCAGGATGGGTATCGGGTCCACTACTGCCCACAGGATAGGCTTGGGGACACTATCATCTACAGGATGAGTATAGGGTCCACTACTGCCCACTGGATGGGTATATGTTCCACTTCAGCCCAAAGGATGTGTGTGGCGTTCGCTATACCGCCCACAGGATGGGTATGGGGTCCACAATCACCCCACAGGATGAAAATTGTGTCTACTACCGCCCACAGGATGAGGATGGCCTCCATTGCCGCCCAGAGCATGAGAATAGGGTACAGTACCGTCCATGGAAGGGGTGTATGCTTAACTACTGCCGACAGGATGAGTATATCGTCTACTACCGCCCACAGGATGGGTATGGGATTAACTATAACTCATATGACGCATATGGAGTCCACTAACGCCCTCAGGGTGGGTTGTGGGTCCATTACCGCCCATAGGATGGGTATGGTGCCCACTATCACCAACATGATAAGTATGGTGTCCACTTCCTCCCAAAGGAGCGGTATGCCCTCCACTGCCACATACAGGATGAGTATAGGGTCCAGTACCACTCAAGGGATGGGCATGGGTCCATTACTGCCCACAGGATGGCTTTGGGGACCACTATCATCCATAGGATTGGGATGGGGGTCAATAACCGCCCACAGGATGGGAATGGGGGGTCATGTCCATCCACAGGATAGGTATATGCGCCACTACCGCCCACAAAATGAGTATGGGTCCACTACCACCCACATAATGAGTATGGGGTCCATTACCGCCCACAGGATGGGTATGAGGTCCACTACCGCCCACATAATGAGTATGGGGTCGACAACCACTCACAAGATGGTGTCATGTTCACAGAAAATGGTACCATCCGTTTTCTATGTGCGGCGGCTGAGACGCCAGAGTAGAGAAGGTAAACAAGAGCATACAGGACGCTACCAGCTTGGTAGCTACTAGTCATGTAATTGTTTATAAGTATTAAAGTCAGTAACCAAGCGATGGCTTTATATCAACCCTACAACCAAGACTTCCTCAGTAACACACAAACACCACATTGGCGACGAGGATGAACTGTGAACGCAGGTATTTGTTCAGTTTAAAACTCAAGGGAGAAGCATGCTGCCCGGAGGAGGAAGAGAAGCTGTGAGCACCATACCCGATGCTGTATGCTAACCGATGCTGTGTACTAACCAATGCTGTGTGCTAAACGATGCTGTGTGCTAACCAATGCTGTATGCTAACCAATGCTGTGTGGTACCCAAGCTGTGCTGACTGAAGAAGCTGTGTACTGAGGAATCTGCCGACGCGGTGTATGAAACGACGCTTTGATGCTGTATACAAAACCCGATGTTTTGTATACGAAACGCGCTCTGTGCTACAATTCTTCACGCTGTGAACTGACTGCTGTACCAACTGCTGCACCAACTGCTGCCAACTGCTGTACCAACTGCTAACTACTGCTGCGCCAACTGCTGACAACTGCTGTGCTGCTGTGAGTAGGAACAACACATGTACACAAGGGCTAGGTAAGAAGTCAGTTGCTGCTGTATTGTGCTCTGCTGTGAACTTTTGCATTAAAATGTTTGTGTGCTTTGCAAAATTAAAGTAATTACAGTGAATTCTTAACTAACATATACAGTGCAGTAAGTGTTTAATATTCTGAGGAACATTTTAAGGGATAAGTTTACTTTTATACAGTAAAAATGGCAAATATACCTCAGTTTCCTGCATTTGATCCTGACTGTGACCAGACAAACCTGTCACAGAGGTGGGTCAAATGGCTTAAAAGGTTTGAAAATTTGTTGATAGTTTCAGACATCAAAAGTGCTGAAAGAAAGCGTGCCTTTGTACTTCATTATGCAGGTGATTTTTGACACACTGAAAGACACTGGTGGTGCCAAAGATTATGACACTGCCAAAGCCAAATTAACAGAACATTTCAAACCAAGGCAAAACACTGCAATTTAAATTATGCATTTCAGGAGAGCCAGACAACTCTCTAATGAAACCGTATATCAATACCACACACGTCTGCAGGGTTTAGCAGCCCATTGTGAGTTTGCTGATGTTGACAAAGAAATCAAACAGCAAATAATTGAAACATGCACATCTACACGTCTCCGTCGAAGAGCTCTAGAACTTGTTGATGATGAAAGCTCTCTTACCAAGATACTGGATATTGCTCGTCGAATGGAAGATGCTGCACGTGATGCTCGTGTCATGGAGTGCAGTGCCAACAACGGTTCCGCCAGTGTTACTAACAGTGATGAGGTACGTAAGGTTCAGGGAGGACACCGTAATCAAAGAAGATATCATGGCAAACCTAACAGCAAATTGAGCCGAAAACCACATCACAAATGGGGTCAAGGAACAAAACTCAAGCAGTCACAACAACCCACATCAGAGGTTAACAACAATAAATGTTACAACTGTGGAGGAGACTACCCACACAAAGATAATGTTTGTCCTGTTCAAGGTAAGAAGTGCTATGAGTGTGGAAAACTAGGTCATTTTGGTGCTATGTGTCGTTCCGCACTAAAGAAACCACAGTCAGTGAATAAAGGCACTGTACGAGGATTAGGTCATAGGGGTCGAGGTGGCAAACACAATATTGCACCTCAAATCCAAAATGTTAATAATATACAAGACAACATTTCATTACAACCAGTCTCAGATGACAGCGAATGTGATTACATTTATGGAGTACAAGCAATCACAGAATGGAATGATCTTCCAAACAACCCAGAGACTATAGTATACATTGCTGGTATTTGTCTCAAAGTTCTCATTGACACTGGATCAAACATTGACACCATTGCTGAATATCACTATGAGAAATTTAAAAAATAGTTCCTGAAGCTTGAAAACTACAATGGCAAAGCCACTGCCTATGCTTCAAAGATAGCCTTACCAGTGATTGGAACTTTCACTGCAGAGATAAGTCAAAGAGTGCAATGCTCACTACTACATTCCATGTTGTTAGGAATGCAAAGGAGTCTCTACTCAGTTACAAGACTTCAACCAAATTGGGGCTACTTCAGCTTTCTAATGCTGTAGCAGTGGAATGTGCAAACAATGTTGATGCTATTGTTGCTGAATTTTCTGATCGATTTAAATCCATAGGTTGTTATACTGATAGCAAAGTTCATCTGTATATCAACCCATATGTAATTCCAGTTGCCCAACCACATCGCCGACAACCATTCCATACTCGTAAGAAAGTCGATGCCGAACTGGATAGGCTGATGGAACTAGATATCATTGAACCAGTAACAGGCCCAACACCATGGGTAAGCCCAATTGTCACTCCACCAAAGCCGAAGAATCCAGATGAGATAAGCATTTGTGTGGACATGCGTGTTCCCAACAAGGCATGAACGCCATCCTACACCCACTGTAGATATGATCTACCGCTTGAATGGTGCAACTGTATTCAGCAAGTTAAATTTAAACAAGGGCTATCATCAGCTTGAACTTGATGATGTGGGAACCGACCTGTGAGATTTATATTTATTTAATTTATATGAATTTATATTTACGTTAATTTATATACTTCGATAGCAATTTGTATAATGTTAAGTGGACTGTATTTCTGCAATAATCTCATAATCTCACAAATCGATCCTCTACACATTAGGGGGGGTTTATTAGTTTATATATATGCAGCCAATCAAACTACAATAATAGCTACATACATTGATGAGGTTCCTTATCTTATAGTACAGCAGGTTAGTCCACCAGGTATAACTAGAGTGTAGACACCAAATTATCCTCTTTGAGGTAGCTTCTATCACCCAGTAACTGGTGCACATAATCTTGCATCCTCGTCTTGACCTGTCAAAAGTGCACTAGCTGTAAAGCCAGAATCCTATATATGACAAGCTATATCAGAGAAAACACTATAGAGTACATGGAACATGAAGACCTGGCTTAATTACCTTTAGTTTGAGGCGATTTCGCGATCTAACCGGGTCACCCTATATCCTGACATTAATGGCCATAAATGAATGATAAACGGGTTTCGGATAGACTTAACTTGAATTGTAGACATCGTGTTGACAATGGTACCTTTGGTTTCCATAACACTACGTCCAAGTAAATTAACAGGAGCCGAATTTGCTCCCGTGTGAGCCTCTGGTCTCAATATAAATGGCTGCATCTAACACTCCATTCTATTGACGTTACTGGCCGACATTGTCCAGAATGATAGGAGCCGTTTGCTCCACACGTCTCGGAGGTGACACAACAACAATGGCTCCCTCCTTCCTCACTCTCGCCTGGCCTACTTTGTCCAGATTTCAGAAAGTGATAGAAGGGTCACATTTACTCTACTTTAATATTGATAATTAAGTTAATTTATATAAGATGTTTTTATGATGGTAAAGTCCAAAGACTAATGTATTTAAGAACAATTCCCAGCAGAATAGCTGGTGAATTATAATAGTATGTGGTGATGATATCCCGTTTTCTTTAGACGGTAATTCCACTACAAGTTACGTTTTCTATGGGTAACTTGTTGGTAATACAGCAGAAATTATTATCTGTCTGTATGATATATTAAATGGTGTCGGATTTTCCGACATAATTCCCCAGGGGGCTGCTCACGGGTCGAAGTCCTAATTAGAACAGACGAACACCGATACTCCTCCTTCGAATTATTAGATTAATTTGATGTTAGTAGTTAGTAATCACACATTTGTGCGTCTGTTCGTACAGGACGGATGTCCCGTACTAGAGTTGCAGGGGTTAGAAGTCTAATGCAATTTCATTTCCCTGTCAACTCTTGAAAGGCTAATATTCAAGCCTAATCACATATTATTTAACCCAGAAGACTGGATGTGATCAAGTACTACAGTCAAGTATGATTCAGGGACTGCAGTGAGATCAGTGACATCAGATATAACTTGAAGTTTCTTCAGGTAACTAGTCACTGATATATAAACACTGAGGCCCATGGAATACATCTTGATTAAATAATAAATGTATCAAATCAGTCATCAGATTTATTGGGGTTTTATTTAGTTAATTGATTCAGAAGATTGAATAGCTCATCATTAAAGTAAAGTATGGTTCTGAGACTGCAGTGGGTTCAGTGACATTGGTCGCAGTGACTTGTAGCTGTTTTAGGCTACTGTTCACTGATTTGCCACTGAGGCCTCATGAACTCCTCTTCAGCTTTAAATGATGATACTAACATCAACCTCTGTTGGTATAGTCAGCTGTAATCTCCTTAGTATAATGCTACTGGAGAAATATAATCAGCTGACAAATTTAGATTTCTACTGGTATTGTTTATCTGCAGGCATAGGTCTCCTCAGGCTTGATACTGGGCCTGAGAGTAATTTACCTCCTGCAGAGTTTAACATGGTTATACCCTGATATTTAGTAGGGCTACCGATGAATCGATGACAATAGTCTGTCCCTACAAGGAGACCGAAGTCGGTGAGGTGATCAGACTTAATATTATCTGCCAATTTTATTCCTCTATTTCTCAGGAATTTGGCTGTTGCTCTCAGACCTTGAACTTGTAGGTCTACTGGTATTTTGTCCACCACAATGGCTTGTACTCTACAGACGTACCTGCCTAAGCGTACTGATGGTTGTACCACCTGGTAGACTTGAGGTCCTGCATCTGTTACAAACCCTGAGATGTTGAATGACATCTGGGCTACAGGCCTTAATTGTAATTCATCTGCCAACTTTTTGGTGATATATGTTCTCTGGGATCCTTGGTCAAACAACCCACGGGTATGGACCTTGGCCCTCTTATTCAGGATGGTAATTTGGGCAGTAGGCAAAGTCGTATTACCTTTAGACTTTGCCGATTGGACACTCTTTGTTTGTTGCACCTTGCAGTACTGTACTGTGGTGGGAATGCTATCTTCCACCTTGGGTCTTGAATACGTTAATTTCGTATATTTGCACAGTGCTGCATGGTGCCTACCTCTTCTACACCTGTTACAGGTGTTGAATTGGGTATCACAATAGTCTATGTTGTGTGACTTGAGACACCTCGAACATCTCCCTAATTCCTGGAGTCGCTCAATACGAGTGTCTCTGGTTGGATAATTAGCACAACGGTATGTTGAATGTTTCTTTTTGCAGAACATACATGTCCCCCAGCCTACTGCACGTTTGGAAGTTACCGGTTTGGGTGAACTAGTAACAGTAGGCTTGGAGGATGCTGCTGCATTGTCAGATTTTCTGCAACTTGATGTTTGAGTAATTGGTTGATGTTTATTTGGGGTGGTTGTTTTACCCTTTAATTGACTATTATTTTCTATTTCTGAAGGCTTGCAAGAGGCTTTAACTTCCTCATTTGCTCGTCGTTTGCTTATGATGGAATGTAAACCTTCAGTGATGTCCTGTACTGTCAGGATGGTGTTATGTTGATGTGCATATAATTCATCTAGTATATCGCTGGACAATTTTCGTTGAAGGACTACTTTGGTCATCCATTCACTAGTAGTTATATCAACCTTAAGTCTGAATGTTCTTAGTAGTGACTCAAACTCCATGCTGAAGGATTGTAATGAGTCAGCAGTCTGATCAGGTTGAGGTAAATCCAGCAATTGTAGTACTAGATGTATGACAGTTTTCTCATTGCCAGCATTATTCCTAGGAGGCTGGACTGGGAAATTAGTGCTGTCGCTATTTTCATTTACATTTTCTACTACTGGTTCAGCTTCACCTCTAGTTTGGAGGCATGTTAACTTAGTAGCTTCAGGTATTGGGTTTTCAGAAACCACAGAGACTGTGGATAAATTGTCTGAAAACTGCTTAATTTCTGGAGGTATATTATTGGGTGAAGCTGTAGTGGGTGAAGCTTTACTGGGTGAAGCTTTATCCTTGTTGATTAAAGGATCTAATCTGGCTTTACATTTATTCTCAAAAAGATCCAGATCATCCATAACATTATCTACTTTATTTGATGTACTTGCTATTTGTTCTGATTCAATTATCCTGTGTAAATGTTCCAACCTGCCTTGAGTTTCTTCTTCATATTGTGCTAGGTCAGACAGGAATGGTTCCACATCTTCAACTACTACATCATCGTGGACTTGATTTTGGTAAGATTTCCTATTTGCTTTCAATATATGCAATTGGGTTTGAATCTGTAACAGTGGTATTTTCAACCGATGATAATTAATTACAGGCTCATATAACAACTGTTCATATTGGTTGAGATCTCTTGTTAGTTGGCGTTTGCTTGATATTAAAGCACGCTTTGCTTTCTGTGGATTAGTCATGGTGACTTGTTAATTGGGCACCACTGGCTCATAAATTGTGAGCAAGTACTAATGGTAGCCTAGGGTTAAATTCTGAACTCACTAGGCAATAATCCTACCTCTACTAGAGGTTAGCACTTAAAATTAATACACATTATATATATACAATCATCCACACTAATGATTTGAGTGATAAACCAGTGTCACTGGAAGTACCTTTAGGTTAGCTCCTCTATATCACCCTAGGATGGTAGAGACACTAATTAATCACTCAAAGGTGTAATGATCATAAGTAAATTATTATATATACACAACTCAACTCGAGTTGATAAAAATTACACCCAAAATAGGGTCTGGACCATTCATTAATGGTGTTAGGTTGATCAATATAGTACAACTGACTATGGTAATAATGGGACTAGGATGAACGATAATAGTTCAACTAGTCAATGGTTTTATCCTACCCTGTTGTGGGTTGGCAATTAGTAAATATTATACTGTGATCACTAGTGCAATATATATTAAATAATTCTCTATCTTGGAGAAATAATATACACAATTATTGATAATAGCCTCTTAATTAGCCTCTATGAAACTTCTAATATTATCTAGAAGTATTAAATGTTATTAGTGACCTCGCGAAATAAAGTCCACAAAATTCGTGGATAATCTCTCGCGAAATGTAACACCACGAAATCCGTGAACAATCTCGCGAAGACACAGTCACTAATTGGCTGGCTTCTATATTAGCGCTGTCATTTCACGAAATAACACGCCACCAAATATCTGTGGGTGTGCATGAAACCGCTGACGAAGCTGAACTGGGCTGAGGGAGACTCCTGAGCTCCCACGAGGCAACGCCGCTGTCTATGACTGGCTGGCTTTGTTTAAATAACACTGCACTAGTATTTAATGAATCCACTGGTTAACTGGTTCATCCGGTACTAAGATGACCAAATGTGGGTTCAAAGGATCAAATAATCCGTCATCCGGTTCGAAGATGACCAAATAATGTGGGAACCGACCTGTGAGATTTATATTTATTTAATTTATATGAATTTATATTTACGTTAATTTATATACTTCGATAGCAATTTGTATAATGTTAAGTGGACTGTATTTCTGCAATAATCTCATAATCTCACAAATCGATCCTCTACACATTAGGGGGGGTTTATTAGTTTATATATATGCAGCCAATCAAACTACAATAATAGCTACATACATTGATGAGGTTCCTTATCTTATAGTACAGCAGGTTAGTCCACCAGGTATAACTAGAGTGTAGACACCAAATTATCCTCTTTGAGGTAGCTTCTATCACCCAGTAACTGGTGCACATAATCTTGCATCCTCGTCTTGACCTGTCAAAAGTGCGCTAGCTGTAAAGCCAGAATCCTATATATGACAAGCTATATCAGAGAAAACACTATAGAGTACATGGAACATGAAGACCTGGCTTAATTACCTTTAGTTTGAGGCGATTTCGCGATCTAACCGGGTCACCCTATATCCTGACATTAATGGCCATAAATGAATGATAAACGGGTTTCGGATAGACTTAACTTGAATTGTAGACATCGTGTTGACAATGGTACCTTTGGTTTCCATAACACTACGTCCAAGTAAATTAACAGGAGCCGAATTTGCTCCCGTGTGAGCCTCTGGTCTCAATATAAATGGCTGCATCTAACACTCCATTCTATTGACGTTACTGGCCGACATTGTCCAGAATGATAGGAGCCGTTTGCTCCACACGTCTCGGAGGTGACACAACAACAATGGCTCCCTCCTTCCTCACTCTCGCCTGGCCTACTTTGTCCAGATTTCAGAAAGTGATAGAAGGGTCACATTTACTCTACTTTAATATTGATAATTAAGTTAATTTATATAAGATGTTTTTATGATGGTAAAGTCCAAAGACTAATGTATTTAAGAACAATTCCCAGCAGAATAGCTGGTGAATTATAATAGTATGTGGTGATGATATCCCGTTTTCTTTAGACGGTAATTCCACTACAAGTTACGTTTTCTATGGGTAACTTGTTGGTAATACAGCAGAAATTATTATCTGTCTGTATGATATATTAAATGGTGTCGGATTTTCCGACAGATGAAGAGAGTCGCTTCATCACAACGTTTACGACACATCGAGGTCTGTATAGGTACAAGCGCCTGAGTTTTGGTATCAACAGTGCTGCTGAGGTATTCCAGCACATCATCAGCCAGGTATTGCAAGATATACCTAATGCAGACAACATTGTTTATGGCCGTACCCAAGCTGAACATGACAAAATTCTTCGTGCAACATTGCAACGCTTACGAGAAAAGAATTTGACGCTAAGCCGAGCAAAGTCTGAGTTCAATCAACATAAAATTGAATTCTTTGGACATGTACTTAGTGACAAAGGTCTGTCTCCAGATCCTAAGAAAGTTGCAGATATCAAGAATGATGCACCTCCTTCAACATCCACTGAAGTACATAGTTTTCTGGGAATGGCAAACTACTGTTCTCGCTTCATTCCAGATTTTGCTACCATTACGAAGCCTCTACGTGAGCCCCTGAAGAAAAAAATGCATCATGGTACTGGAGCGATATCGAGCAAAATGCATTTGATGCCGTGAAAGATGCACTAGTAGAGAATGCGACTGCTGCGTACTTTGATCCATCAATGGACACTGAGTTAATGGTGGATGCTAGTCCTGTTGGTTTAGGTGCTGTGTTAGCCCAACACAAACCTGGTCAACCAGATTTCAGAGTAGTAATTGCCTATGCCAGCCGTTCTCTCACAGATGTTGAGCAACGATACAGTCAGACAGAGAAGGAAGCTCTTGCTCTTGTATGGGGCTGTGAACACTTCAATGTGTATCTGCTTGGTGAACCCTTCACCACAATAGTCACTGACCACAAACAGTTGGAGACCATCTTCAATAATCCAAAGTCCAAACCACCAGCTCGTATTGAGAGATGGGCTCTTCGTCTGCAACCATACAACTTTACGGTGAAGTACAAGCCAGGTGCAGGCAATCCCGCTGATTACATCAGTCGGCATCCTGCCAACAGTTTCATCATCACCAAGCATCAGCAAGTTGCCGAGGAATATGTACACTCTGTAACCTATGATGCAGTCCCTAAGGCTCTCACTCTTGATGAAATACGTACTGCATCCCTAGTGGACCCAACTCTGCAAGCAACAGTGGATGCATTGACTAGGAAAAAGTTTCCACGCATCCCACCCTCAGGAGTTGACCAAGATACATTCAAAGTACTTGAACCCATCCAGACAGAATTAAGTGTTACGCAACAACGCGACACCGTGCTGCGAGGTACTCGTATCGTCATTCCAGCTGTTCTCCAGCAACGTGCTCTGAAGCTTGCACATCAAGGACACCAAGGTCTTGTTAGGACCAAACAGCTGCTACGAGAAAAGGTGTGGTTTCCTGGCATTGATCGTCAAGCAAAGGACATGCATGATGCCTGTGTCCCTTGCCAAGCTGCAGTGGATACTTCAAGACCAACACCTCTACAACCTTCACCACTACCTGCTGCACCATGGACGGAATTATCGATGGACTTCTGCGGACCGCTACCAACTGGACAGTACTTGATGATAGTCATTGATGATCACTCACGTTATCCAGAAGTAGAAATCATCACTTCCACATCTGCAAAGGCCGTCATCCCGAAACTCGACAAGATCTTTTCAAACTTTGGCATTCCTGAAGTTGTCAAGACGGACAATGGACCGCCATTCAATGGACAAGACTTTGTCAACTTTGCTGAGCATATTGGATTCAAACACCGCCGTGTGATGCCACTACATCCACAAGCAAATGGAGAAGTCGAGAGATTCATGCAACCTCTCATGAAAGCGGTACGCTGTGCTCATGCCGAAGGACGATCCTGGAAACAAGCTATGTATGCTTTTCTCAGGAACTACCGTGCAACACCGCATGGAACACTGGGCAAGTCACCTGGTGAACTTTTATTTGGACGTCCTATGAGAATCGCACTACCTGTCATGCCAGCCGAGGTAACGGATAAACGTCTCGCTCAGAAGGATGCACAAGCCAAGGGCAAAATGAAAATTGCTCATGATCAACGTGCATAGGAACAATTCGTAAAAGTTGGAGATACTGTTCTCGTTAAAAAGAAAAAAGAGGAAAAGCTAGATATGCCGTATGATACAAAACCATATAAAGTGATTAGTGTAAAAGGAACTATGGTAACAGCTAGTAATAGAGATCATAGTATAACACGTAATATGGCTTATTTCAAAGTGATTCTAACTAGTGTAGAAAATGATGAAGTGCAAAGTCGTACAAACGATAAAGAAAAAATGAGTTATAACCGACAAACAATTCATCAAGGGATATTCTTGTATTTAAGGACTCTCGTCCTAAACGTCATGTCAAACGTCCTAAGCGATTTGATGATTAATTGTGTTTCTATGTTATGCAAAGTATTTACTTATAATGCTAAACTAAATTTAATATTGTTTGAATAATGCAGATCTCTCATTCAATATTTTGTAACTTTGAATTACAGTTTCTTTCATGTTTGTTTAACATTGCATTTGTATTTTTAACATTGAAATCCTGTGTGGTAAAGATTAAGTTGTTTAAATTCTTTGTGTGCTTAATTAATGTTAAATGTATGCAATATCTCTTGATATGTTAATAACTTACTTTGTGTCAATAACTTTGCTTTGTGCTACAAGCATGGTAGACATCCTGCATTCATTCTTTTTAAAGAAAAGGAGGGATGTCATGTTCACAGAAAATGGTACCATCCGTTTTCTATGTGCGGCGGCTGAGACGCCAGAGTAGAGAAGGTAAACAAGAGCGTACTGGACGCTACCAGCTCGGAAGCTACTAGTCATGTAATTGTTTATAAGTATTAAAGTCAGTAACCAAGCGATGGCTTTATATCAACCCTACAACCAAGACTTCCTCAGTAACACACAAACACCATGTAGGGGGACCACTACCACCCACAGGATGGATATGGGGTCACTCCTACCCAAAGGATGGGTATGGGGTCCAGTACTTCCAACAGGATGGGTATTGGCTCCAATACCGCCCACAGGATAGGCATGGGGTCCACTACCACCCACAGGATGGTTATGGGTTCCACTTCCGCCCGCAGGATGGGTATGGATTCTATATAAATATAGAATACTAGGAATATAGAATAATGGCAAGAGGCGGCATCAGTGGTTATAAATCGAGTAATTGGAAACTGGTGACATCAACCTGGGACAGCAAGAGGTCACCTGTACCGACCGGGGACCAGCTTCGCTACCCTACGCTAAGTATCTGCCATAAAGTTTGAACAAAATAACATACATAACATTACAAATATACGGTATACATATAATATTATATATATATTAAACATGAGGTGATTTGGTAAAATGCTATGCCCAAGATTACTATCCGAGTGCCGGCGGTGGGGTGGTTCAAATAGCCTCGGCTATCATCTCATTTTGTCCGGTCGTGATGGTCAAGTGGATTAAGGCGTCTTGTACATACCAGTTGCGTTGCTTCTGGGAGTATGGGTTCGAGTCACTTCTGGGGTGTGAGTTTTCAGTTGCATATTGTCCAGGGGACCATTCTGGCTTGTTCGCATTTGTGTTCCTCATGTGTGCCCCTAAGAATGAGGTGATTTGGTAAAATGCTATGCCCAAGATTACTATCCGAGTGCCGGCGGTGGGGTGGTTCAAATAGCCTCGGCTATCACCTCATTTTGTCCGGTCGTGATGGTCAAGTGGATTAAGGCGTCTTGTACATACCAGTTGCGTTGCTTCTGGGAGTATGGGTTCGAGTCACTTCTGGGGTGTGAGTTTTCAGTTGCATATTGTCCAGGGGACCATTCTGGCTTGTTCGCATTTGTGTTCCTCACGTGTGCCCCTAAGAATGAGGTGATTTGGTAAAATGCTATGCCCAAGATTACTATCCGAGTGCCGGCGGTGGGGTGGTTCAAATAGCCTCGGCTATCACCTCATATAATATTATATATATATTAAACATGTAAATATATACATATAATTTTATAAAGAGTTAAAAGAACTGACATCAACAAGTGATCCATACAGTGAACCTCAAATACAATACAATACATCAGACAATAGAGAGATGTGGCGAGTGTTCGGGAGTACTGGGAAAACGTAATGCAGGCGTCCAGTGTTGCATCTGCAACATAAGATTTCACCTGGGCTGTACAGCATTAGCTCCAGGATGCACAAAAAGGCAAGGAATTTACTGGGTTTACAAAGATGACAGATTAATGTTAGAGAACATAACTAAACTGATGAAAAACATTCCCGAGTCACAGAGATTATCATTCACAGACAAGCTACCAGTGATACATGTGGACTGGGAAAAGACAACATTGGATAACGACCAAAACTCAGGAACAGATAGATTAGAGAACAGCAGCAGTAGTGTGGAGGAAGAGGATATTGTGGTACAAAATAACAGCAATATTGCAGAGCCAGGTAATAAAAACGATGAGAGCAACAGTGAAACAGAGTGCATAGATGAAGGAATTGGGACGAAAAACGGAGATGGCTCCAATAAAGAGGTAGACAAGACAGTCACAGATATAAATACCTTGAAAAACGCAAAACCGGAACACATTTGCAAATTCTACGCTAAAGGAATATGCAAATATGGAAAATTAGGAGCAAAATGCCATTTTCTGCATCCTCGAAAATGCAGGAACATGTTGGAGAGGGGTACATGCCGTTTTGGAACAGGGTGTAGATTCTTCCACCCTAAATTATGTCAATTTTCAATTAGGGACAGAAAATGCTACAATCTTCAGTGTCCGGAATTCCACGTGAGAGATACACAGCGTTATAGACGGGAAGATCAATATGACACTACTGGAATTTTTTTAGAGGAAGGCAGAAACAGAGTAGTATATATAAGAGAGAGAAACAGTCAGATGGAATCAATACAGGATTACAGAGGGGAACGGAGATACCCACAAGACTGGAATACAAATTATCAACAAGCATACAGGTACTACACCACACAACACCCGTCCTACTACCAAAACTGGACGAATCACTTCCAAAACAACACACCCTGGACGCAAACACTATGGCCTCCTTAACAGAGCCTCAAATATTACCACCAAGTAAGCCATCCAGCACTACCACTAACATGATAACATCATTTATATTTGCCAACATCCAGGGTATAAAAACACGTAAATCCAACAAAGTTCACTTATAGATGGTCTCCTTCATGAGACAAATGCAGTGTTTGCAGCCCTAACAGAAACCCACACAAAGGACTACCATGATGGTGAAATATGGATCTCAGAGTACAATCTTTTCAGATGTGATAGGAAACACCGGCTTCAGGGTGGGGTCAGCCTCTACATCAAAGACACACCCATCTGTACTGAGCTGCTAAACACCTCAAATGATACGGTGGAAGTGCTGATAATCAAAATAGAGATTCTAAATGTAGTTATTGTCCTTGTATATAAGTCACCAGAGGCAAACCCTCAGCAGTTTAAAGACCAACTAATGAAAATAGAACACTGCTTGGAAAACCTCACAAATCCAGCTCCGAACATCATCCTGCTTGGGGACTTCAACCTACGGCACATGAAATGGAAGCACCTGGCTAATACAGTAATATCAGAAAGAATACCAGGAGGTAGCCTAAATGAACAGGCACATGCAAATGACCTGTTACGGATGTGCGACAGGGTTGCCTTAAACTAGCAAATAGTAGAACCAACTAGGAAGGAGAACACGCTGGACCTCATTTTCATTAATAATGATCAGGAACATAATGATTACAAATACCTGTTACTCAGATCACAACTTAATTGAAGTTATGACAACCATGGGGAGTAGACCTTCAAAACCAGTCCAGATTCCCGGTGGAGGAGATTTCAGCAAATTCAACTTCAATAATAAACAGATAAACTGGGAGCAAATAAACCAGGACTTCACAGAAATAAACTGGGAAGAACAGCTAGAAAATGCAAACCTGAACCAGTGCCTGGAAAAAATAACCTCAGTAGCACTAGAAATATGTTCAAACCGCATACCCCTAAGAAAAAAAAAGAAGAGATGCAGATTGGAACGGGAACGTCGTTTCCTAAATTGGCGAAGAAAACGAATCGCGGAACAACTTGAGAGTCACACCCTATCTCGGAAGCTACAAGAATCATACAAAACCCAGGAGAGGCAAGGAGAGCAAAAGGCCATCAGTGAAATAGAGAGTAATCCGAAATATTTTTTCTCCTATGCAAAATCTAGATAACAAAAACACATCTAGTATCGGGCCCCTGCGAAGGGAGATGGAACTTTCACTGATGACAACAAAGAAATGAGCGAGCTACTGAGGAAGCAGTACGAGTCTGTTTTCAGCGAGCCATTAAACACACTAAAGATTGATAACCCAAATGAATTTTTCATGGATATGATACCAACATCAAATCATATTTCAGACGTCACCCTATCCCCACTTGATTTTGAAGAAGCCATAAATAGTATGCCTATGCACTCTGCCCCAAGACCGGATTCTTGGAACTCCATATTCATAAACAACTGTAAAAAAAAAAAAAAACACTATCGCAGGCCCTCCACATTCTGTGGAGACAAAGCCTAGATACTGACGTTATTCCTGATATACTAAAAACAGCAGAGATAGCACCACTTCATAAAGGAGGAAATAAGGCAGAGGCAAACAAATTATTGACCGATAGCACTAACATCGCACATCATAAAAATTTTTGAGAGAGTGCTAAGAAGTAAGATCACAAAAAACATGGAATCACAGCATCTCCATAACCCCAGACAATATGGTTTCAGAACAGGGCGCTCTTGCCTGTCGCAGTTGCTGGACCACTATGATTTGGCATTAGATGCTATAGAAGACAAACAAAACGCTGATGTAATTTACACAGATTTCGCAAAAGCTTTAGATAAATGTGACCATGGTGTTATTGCACATAAAATGCGTTCAAAAGGAATTGTTGGAAAAATAGGCAGATGGATCTACAATTTCCTGACCAACAGAACCCAATGTGTAATAGTCAACAAAATAAAATCCAGCCCATCAACCGTGAAGACCTCAGTCCCCCAGGGTACTGTGCATGCTCCAGTACTTTTTCTCATCCTCATATCGGTCATAGACAAGAACACAGCCTATAGCACTGTATCATCCTTTGCAGATGACACTAGGATCTTCATAAGAGTAGGCAACATAGATGACACGGCAAACCTTCAGTCAGATGTAGATCAGGTCTTTCTATGGACTGCAGAAAAAATTATGGTGTTTAACGAAGATAAGTTCCAGCTCATGCGCTATGGAAAAAATGAAAATATAAAAACGGAAACCATGTACAAAACTCAGGCAAATCATAACATACAACGAAAAGGCAATGTAAAGAATCTGGGTGTACTCATGTCGGAAGACCTTACCTTTAAAGAACACAATAAAGTAGGCGTCACAACTGCAAGAAAAATGACAGGTTGGATAACAAGAACTTTTCACACTAGAGATGCTATACCGATGATGATACTTTTCAAAACGCTTGTGCTCTCTAGCGTGGAGTACTGCTTCTCAATGACAGCCCCTTTCAAAGCTGGAGAAATTGCTGACCTGGAGAGCGTGCAGAGATCCCTTACTGCTAGAATCCACTCAGTAAAACATCTAAACTATTGGGACCGACTAAAGATCCTAAAACTGTACTCCCTTGAGCGCAGGCGGGAGAGGTACATAATAATTTACACGTGGAAATTATTAGAGGGGCTGGTCCGAAACCTGCACACAGAAATAACATCACATGAGACCAGAAGACATGGCAGGATGTGCAGAATACCCCCGTTGAAAAGCAGAGGTGCAACAGGTACTCTGAGAGAGAACTCTATCAACATGAGAGGTCCGAGACTGTTCAACACGCTTCCACTACACATAAGGGGCATAACTGGCCGACCCCTCACAGTGCTTAAGAGAGGACTGGAAAAGTACCTCCAGAGGATACCTGATCAACCAGGCTGTGACTCATACGTCATGCTGCGAGCAGCCGCGTCCAACAGCCTGGTTGATCAGTCCGGCAACCAGGAGGCCTTGTCGACGACCGGGCCGCGGGGACGCTAAGCCCCGGAAGCACCTCAAGGTAACCTCAAGGTATGGGGTCCACTATCACCCACAGGATGGGTATGGGGTCCAATACCTCCCACAGGATGAGTATTGGGTCCAATAACGCCCACAGGATGGGTATGGGGTTCAGTACCATCCACAGGATGGGTATGGGGTCCAGTACCGCCCACAGAATGGGTATGGGGTCCACTTCCGCCCGCAGGATGGATATGGGGTCCACTATACCACCCATAGTATTGGTATGGAGTCCAATACAGCCCACAGGATTGGTACAGGGCCGACTACTGCCCACAGGATGGGCATGAGGTCCACTACCGCCCACATGATGTTTTATTATTATTATTATTATTATTATTATTATTATTATTATTATTATTATTATTAGTATTATTATTATTATTATTATTTTCTACCACAAACGTGGCCACACGTTTACAATGCTCACCAGCATATAAACATTTTCTTCTGTCCTCCATGGACAGGGTTAGAGATGTGTTAAACATATAGTTCAAGGGTTTATTGAACAATCAACCACAGAAGGTGATTCGGTGCTTTTAAAATGCTAAGCTAACCTACATACGTAAATACATAGATACACAGATTTGCGTGTGCCCTACATAAAGTGTTCGATGTGTCTTTTACATAGTGTCATTAATGTGCAAAGGTGAAATGTAATTCTGATTTGCTTCCATATATACTTTATACACATACTAGTATATTTTGGTAGCAGTCTTTCCTGTAGACATATATTATTAAATATGACCGAAAAAGTAAGATTAATAATTCTAACACGAATTTTCTCAATCTTTCGTACATTTCTTTTCACTGTTGGAGGTAATTCAAAAAGCAATTCTCCAAAATTCATTTTTATTTCTAGTCTGACGTGACACTTGAGCGCGTTTCGTAAAACTTATTACATTTTCAAAGACTTTAGTTAACGCATACACAACTGAATAGAACTTACACATCTTCGATTTTGTTTATATCTACATTTGAGTGAGGTGGGTGGGGTGAGGTGGTATTTAATAAGGTATTAATTTCATCAACACAAGCCAGAACATGAAACAATGGGTATTGAATAGAAGTGATTGTAGAAAAGCCTATTGGTCCATATTTCTTGATGTTTCTATATTGGAGCGGAGTCTTGAGGTGGGTAGAATATAGTTGTGCATTAATTGGCTGTTGATTGCTGGTGTTGACTTCTTGATGTGTAATGCCTCGCAAACGTCAAGCCGCCTGCTATCGCTGTATCTATCGATGATTTCTGTGTTGTTTACTAGGATTTCTCTGGCGATGGTTTGGTTGTGGGAAGAGATTATATGTCCCTTAATGGAGCCCTGTTGCTTATGCATCGTTAGACGCCTAGAAAGAGATGTTGTTGTCTTGCCTATATATTGGGTTTTTTGGAGCTTACAGTCCCCAAGAGGGCATTTGAAGGCATAGACGACGTTAGTCTCTTTTAAAGCGTTCTGTTTTGTGTCTGGAGAGTTTCTCATGAGTAGGCTGGCCGTTTTTCTGGTTTTATAGTATCGTCAGTTGTATCCTCTGATTTTTGTCTGTAGGGATAACGTTTCTATTAACAATATCTTTCAGGACCCTTTCCTCCATTTTATGAGTTGTGGAAAAGAAGTTCCTTTAAAATAGTCTAATAGGGGGTATAGGTGTTGTGTTGGTTGTCTCTTCAGAGGTTGCATGGCGTTTCACTTTCCTTCTTATGATGTCTTCGACGAAACCATTGGAGAAGCCGTTGTTGACTAGGACCTGCCTTACCCTACAGAGTTCTTTGTCGACTTGTTTCCATTCTGAGCTGTGGCTGAGAGCACGGTCGACATATGCGTTAACAACACTCCTCTTGTACCTATCTGGGCAGTCGCTTTTGGCATTTAGGCACATTCCTATGTTCGTTTCCTTAGTGTAGACAATGATCTTTGGCAGGTGGAGTCCGGATTTCTTGGCGTTCACAATTTCGATCTGTTTGTTGACCTTTGCTTTCAATTCGGCTGTAGTGTCCTTCGTTACCCTTTGGAACTTAGTTTGGTCAGAGAGTACGAGGTTCATTTTCGCCAGATATTCGTCTTTTTTAAGAATGACATATATTGGCGACTTGTCACCTCTCCTGACAACTATCTCCTTGTTCTCACGAAGGCTTTTAGCTGCCGCTTTGAGCTCGGGGGACAGTATGGTGCTTCTGTAATTGCCTCGATTCCTTCCTCCTTCTGCAATAAGTTCTGCTTGTAAGGTATCTTTGGTAGTGACCTTCTTTTGTGTCTCGAGGTCGAATATGTCGTCCAACAGAATTTCCAACTCTACTTTCCGGGCCATCTCACTCGGTCTGGACATAACGTGACAGTTTATGCCCAGATTTAGGAGTGACTTGGTCCTCAGTGAGGTTAATTCCTGCAAGATTCAGGAAGCCATCTCTTGGTCGTGGAATTGCCATAGGTCCTCCATATAATGTTGTTAGTTTCTTACTAAGGAAACGAACATAGGAATGTGCCTAAATGCCAAAAGCGACTGCCCAGGTAGGTACAAGAGGAGTGTTGTTAACGCATATGTCGACCGTGCTCTCAGCCACAGCTCAGAATGGAAGCAAGTCGACGAAGAACTCTGTAGGGTAAGGCAGGTCCTAGTCAACAACGGCTTCTCCAATGGTTTCGTCGAAGACATCATAAGAAGGAAAGTGAAACGCCATGCAACCTCTGAAGAGACAACCAACACAACACCTATACCCCCTATTAGACTATTTTACAGGAACTTCTTTTCCACAGCTCATAAAACGGAGGAAAGGGTCCTGAAAGATATTGTTAATAGAAACTTTATCCCTACAGACAAAAATCAGAGGATACAACTGACGATTTACTATAAAACCAGAAAAACGGCCAGCCTACTCATGAGAAACTCTCCAGACACAAAACAAAACGCTTTAAAAGAGACTAACGTCGTCTATGCCTTCAAATGCCCTCTTGGGGACTGTAAGCTCCAAAAAAACCAGTATATAGGCAAGACAACAACATCTCTTTCTAGGCGTCTAACGATGCATAAGCAACAGGGCTCCATTAAGGAACATATAATCTCTTCCCACAACCAAACCATCGCCAGAGAAATCCTAGTAAACAACACGGAAATCATCGATAGATACAGCGATAGCAGGCGGCTTGACATTTGCGAGGCATTACACATCAAGAAGTCAACACCAGCAATCAACAGCCAATTAATGCACAACTATATTCTACCCACCTCAAGACTCCGCTCCAATATAGAAACATCAAGAAATATGGACCAATAGGCTTTTCTACAATCACTTCTATTCAATACCCATTGTTTCATGTTCTGGCTTGTGTTGATGAAATTAATACCTTATTAAATACCACCTCACCCCATCCACCTCACTCAAATGTAGATATAAACAAAATCGAAGATGTGTAAGTTCTATTCAGTTGTGTATGCGTTAACTAAAGTCTTTGAAAATGTAATAAGTTTTACGAAACGCGCTCAAGTGTCGCGTCAGACTAGAAATAAAAATGAATTTTGGAGAATTGCTTTTTGAATTACCTCCAACAGTGAAAAGAAATGTACGAAAGATTGAGAAAATTGGTGTTAGAATTATTAATCTTACTTTTTCGGTCATATTTAATAATATATATTTATACACATACATATACAAACACACACACATATATGTACACATGCATATATACATACATGAATACATACATATACACACACACACATGCATTCACATACATTTGTCTCTTTTACTCTGACAGAGTGAGATAACTGATAGAGAAACTAGTGTGCAATTAAGCATTTAATCACTGAAGGTGCTTTTACAAGCTCAGGTTATATAGTTACATCACATACATACATCATATAATTGATACATTACATGGTTAATCTTGGGTACAAGTCCAATATATCATCAAGTGCTTCAGTACTCATATAGTAACTACACAGTTCAGCATACCGTAGGCCAGGAGGGTGAAAGTCAGTCAATATGGGACATTCTACAATATAATGTTCAAGAGAGTGCATGTTTTGTCTTTCACAAAGTTGACACATTGTGTACTCGACATTTTGGTTTTAAGGAAGCTGCCAGATACGTCTATATCCCAGGCGTATTCTGGCCACTATAACATCACATTGCCGGGTTCTTGTTCTATTAGTCCCATATGTGAATGTCTCCTCACGATATCTATCATAATATTTAATGCTACAACTTTCAGGTCTTTGTGAATTTGTTAGGTCTGTGTGATCTCCATTAGATATTTGTTTAAGTATTCTCTTAGTCACTGCTAATGAAACACCCATATAAATTTTTACCACTGGTTTTCTACAGGCTGTCTTTGCAAGCATATCAACAGTGTCATGCCTTGAGATGCCAACATGTGATGGTATCCATAGGAATTTAATTTCAAATCTGTTTTCTATAGCAGTTAAAACATTCATTCGAATATCACTGACTATTTTCTGGGTGTCACTACTATGTGCGTTCAATGCAAGGAGTGCACTCTGCGAGTCACATGATGGGTATTAGGTCGACAACCACTCACAGGATGGGTATGAGGGGGGAGCCATACTACCATCCACAGGATGGGTATGGGGTCACTACCACCCAGAAAATGGGAATGGGGTAGGAGTAGAGCTGTTTGTAGATAATTTTTTCAAATATTTTTGATAGTATGGGTAGGTTTGATATTGGTCTATAATTGTTTATGTCTGCCGGATTACATCCTTTATGAACTGGCGTTACTCTTGCTTTTTTAAGGATATCAGGGAAGGTATGGCACTCAAGGGATTTGTTGAACAGCAGAGCTATAGGTGGCGCAAGGGCATGGGAGGCGCTCTTGTATACAATGGATGGGATTTCGCTGATGCTCCCAGCTTTGGTTTTTTGTGAGTGTATGATGGACACAACATCTTTCGGGCTGACTGGTGAAAGGAGAAGAGAGTTTGGATAGCTGCCTGAGAGATATGTGTTGATATGTGTCTGAGTCTGTGGGATTTTACTGGCAAGGTTAGTATCAACCGATGAAAAGAAGCTATTAAATTCATTCGCCATTTCTAAATCAAATGACGGTGTAAGGCCATCCTTAGAGAGTGTTATCTGGTTGTGGGAGTGTTGTTTAGTTCCTAGGATATTAGAGATGGTTTTCCATGTGCTTTTCATGTTGCCTTTTGCTTCTTTGAATCTAGTCTCATAATATGAAAGTTTAGCTTTTCTTATGATACTGGTAAGCACTGATGAGTACCTCTTAACTACTTCCTTTGTAACTAGGCCAATCCTAAATTTCTTTTCATATATATGTTTTTTGTTGATTGATTTAATTATGCCACTTGGGAGCCACGGGTTATTTTTTCTTTTATCAGTTACTTGCTTGGTAAGGAGGGGACAGTGAGTGTTGTAGAGGCTTAGAGTTTTGGAGAGAAAGAAGTTAGTTAATGAGTTTATATCCTGTGTATTATTAAATTCAAATTCCCAGTTAATATTGTGAAGTGCATTAGAGAGATTGCCTAAAGCTGATTCACTGTGTAGCCTGAATGAGAGTTTCTTGCTTTCTAGTGGTGTTGTGTCCATGTTTGCTATGAGGAAGGTAGGATAGTGGTCAAATGTTCTGTCATAGATTACACCAGATGTAAGGGGAGCTGTTATATTAGTCCATAAGTGATCCAGGGTAGTGGCAGATGTTTGAGTGACTCTGGTGGGTTTGGTGATTGTGGGGATTAGCATACAGGAGTGCATGCTGTTACGGAAATAGTCAACTTGAGGGTTGTTTTGAAGACCCAGGTCAATATTGAAATCACCTCCCAGAATGATGTGATTTTTGTGGAGATTGTTATTTATGATAAGATTCCTTACATTGTCTGAGAATGAAGCTATGTTGGTATTAGGAAATCTATAGATGGTACCGATAGTCAGGGATGATTTAAAGGATTTACTGGAGAACTTGGCAACGGTATATTCACAATAGTCGTCTCTATCACCAATGACACTATTGCAGATGAAGTTATCTTTGCAATATATTGCTGTACCACCTCCTTTTTTATTAGGCCTGCAGTTATTAGCTTTATAACCAGCTAAATTGTAGAGTTGGGTATAGTCATTACTTAGCCAAGTTTCTGTTAAAATGATGAATGATAATTTAGTACCTAGTGCTGTGAGCATCATTTATATCATCAAAATGTTTACCAAGTGACCTAACATTTTGGTTGTAAACTGATAAGCAGGTGCTATTTAGTTTTTTTTTTTTTGCAAGATTTGCTGTGTAATACCTGCAATAATGATGATCAATGTGCTGATTTGTGTGGGTATGGGACAGAAGATTTCGATCAGGATCAATATCAGTAAGCATATAGATACAATAATGTCACGATACATTAAGATAAGCAATTACAGGAATAGTTAAATACTAAATCTGCTGAAAATAGAAAGTAATTATAGCAAAACACAACAATAAACATAGGTACACAACAAATAGAAACAATTAGAAGTAGAGTAAAGATCCCCGTAGATAACCTACGCAAGAACACATCTGCAACCGTACGAGAATCCTTCTGAGGTAATGCAACTAGTGTAGTGTACCTAGACAGATGGTCAACCAGCACCAACACGTATCTATTCCCCGAATGACTGTGATGTAAATCAATCAAATCGGCCCCCACACGATCTAAAGGTTCACGAATTTCAGGAAATTCCTGAAGTGGGGCTTGTACCTTAAGGGTACCTTTCCTTCTCTGGGAATGATTGCACGACTTCACGTATTGGATTACCTCAGAGAGTAACCCTGAGAAATAAAATAGAGATTTCGCCTTTAAGTGGGTTTTAAAAACCCCCGGATGCCCTGCAATTTTCGATGCATGTGCAAGCTTTAACGCCGATGACCGCAACGCGTCCGGAATGACTAGTTGAAATACCACTCTATCATTCTGGCTATTAACGTAATACAGGATGCCCTCTTTCATCTCAAAATCATGAATAGGTAAGTTCTTTTTCTTTTTGGGGTATTTTCCTCCATCTAAATACTCAATAATCTCTTTCCATCTAGTCTCTCTCATCTGGTATTCTCTCATTTTATCTGATGGAATCGTTTCAATATTTTCGGTAACTTTAACTGACGCTATGTTCCTACTTAACGTATCTGGCATAACATGTGCTGGACCAGTCTTGTACAAAATCTGGAATGAGTGGGCCGAAAGTTCGTGAGACCAGCGTGACATTCGTGGGCATTTCGGTCACTTTTTAAATATGTGTGTTAACGCTCGATGGTCTGTGTAAATTACAAAGTGCCGTTGAAATAGGTAAGGCTCGAAATGCCTAACTGATTCTACTACTGCTAGTGCCTCCCGATCCGTAGCTGAATAACGAACTTCAGGACCTTCGACCTTTCTACTGAAATAGGCTACTGGATGGGGTAAATTATCCGCATCTCGCTGAATTAAGCACCCGCTAATAGCTATACCGCTGGCGTCAGTATGCATCTCCCACTCTTTGTCAAAATCAGGAATAGCCAACACCGGTGTCGTAATTAGTTGATCCTTCAGTTTTCGATGGGTTTCGTCATGTTTGGACTTCCAAACAAACTTCGCATTTTTCTTTGTCAGATCAGTCAGGGGTGCTGAAATGCCAGTGAAACCTTCAATATGACGACGAATTTTTTTTTTTTTTTTTATTAAGTTATGAGGTACATCTGCATTAGTGCAGCTACCCTAGACTATATGAAGTGGAGTACAGTGTGTCAAAAAAGCTAACTAGGTGATGCTATAAAATCCCCATCACACAGGATGGTTAGTCATACAGAGACATGTGATAGGCGGTCTGCACTGGCAGACTCCGGATGCATTTTGAGGATATCAACAACACAAGATTGAATAAGGTAGCAGTGGTAATACAAGTCCCCATCTCGCAGGATGGTTAGTCATACAGGGCCATGTGTTTAATAGCCTGCACTGGCAAATTTTGGGTATACTGTGAGGATATCTTCAAGAATACGAGAGTGAATAAAGTAATTGCAAAGCTCCAGGTACCTCATGCCAACTGGTCTGAAAGGTCTAATAACTGGGCATTCAGTGATGTAGTGCGGGAGATCATGCCGTAGTTCCTGCTCACAGAGTTTGCAACTGGAGTGCTCAGGATTGGGAGACCCGTCACCTGCAGCCACCTGCCACAGGTAACGGTAACCCAACCTGATCCTTGCAACCACTGTGTCGCACAGTCTAGTGGACGTTTTGTGCTGTCCATAGATGTAGGTTTCAGATCTGAACAAATCATAGCTTTTTATACTGACGATTTATTTATTTATGACGACGAAAATATCCGACCGCCCCCAAAAATCTACGCACGTCCTCTGCTGTCCTTGGAGTAGGCATGTCAGCAATGGCGCGGCAAGAATCTGGGTCAGGTCGGATACCGTCTGGGCACACCTGGAACCCCAGAAATTTGAATTTCTGGGCCGCCAGGGTGCATTTTTGAACGTTCAGCTTGAACGCTGCCTGATCTAACAAGGTTAAAGTCTCAGTTAAGTCCTGTAGGTGTTCCTCAAACGTCCCTGAATATATCACAACATCATCCAGGTACGCTAAAGAATGCCTACCCAGGACCGGGCTGAGTATGAAGTTGATGGCCCTCTGAAACGACGAAGGCGCTGTCTTTAAGCCAAATGGCATCCTACGGAATTGATAAGTGTGCCTACCATCCGAGAATGCTGTTTTATCCCTAACCTGTTCCACTACCGGAATCGCCCAATACGCCGATTTCGCGTCAAGAGTTGAGAAATACTTTGCAGCACCAAATTGATCTATTATCTCCTGTATTCGAGGCAACGGATACACATCACCCTTAGTTATTTCGTTTACCTTCCGGTAGTCAACACAGAAGCGATAACTTTCGTCCGGTTTCCGAACTAGCACAACAGGAGAGAGCCACGGTGACGTACTAGGTTCTATCACGCCCTGTCTCAACATTTTCTGGCACTCCTCCCTGATAATGTTCTTTGCCTGTTCCAGCAACTTCCACTGTCTCGTGTACACGGGCAAATGATCACCAGTTGGAATGGTGTGCCCAATCTTATCAAGGAGACCAATCTGGTCATCCTCTGTCGCAAATAGTTTAGAGAATTTTCGCGAAACTCCTCTCAGTGCCTTCCTATCTGCCTGTGTAACATGTTGCAAATCAAGTGCCGAAATTAATTTCTCTACCTCCTTTACATTACGTGCAACATTTCTCGTCTTATACTGTACTTTGGATGGTGTTTTAGTATCTGTCCTGTTTAATGCACTACATTGTGCAGTGACGGTCGGAGTCTCAGCTGACTCATGGTGAAAGATTTCTGTGTCCTCCACCATGGTTCCCTAAGATACCCTATCACCTGCCCTGAAGCGAAAAGTCTTATGTGAAAGATTGACCACTGGAATGAGTGCACCTTTATCGAGCACTACAATTAAATGATGAGGAATTAATAAACTATCACATCTCCCAGCTACCTGAAGCGTGGTACCTTGTTGGATGTGACGTCCCACGGCTACTTTAATAAATTTAACAGAATGTGGTGGGCAACTCTGTTTGGTCAATACATGCAATGCACATGATCTCTTAAATGTGTCTGGAAGAGACTTAAGAATCAATTTTGGACAGTGCGCATTATATTTTTGCTTCCTCGTAATTGAAGCTACAACTGGGGGATGGTCGATCATCTCCACTGGGTAGGAAGTCTGTCCCAACTGCAATCTACAGTTCCAAACCCCTTTTTCAGCAGACAAGGAATAATCAAATCGAGACAGAAAGTCAGTCCCCATTAAGATGTGACAAGGAAAATCAAGGTTTTCTACGATCGTACATGTGTGAGGCTGGAATTCCCCACCAATTTCAAAATTAACTGTACCTTGACCTACGATCTCAATCTTTTCCCCATTGACCGCTGTTAATGTCTTTGCGCTACGTTTAAGACGTGCATACTTAAAATCGCTGAAGGCTGACTTTTTAATTAGAGTTGCCTGGCTTCCCGTATCAACAAAAGCTGTCAATCTTACACCTTCCACTTTCACCCCGAAAGTAGGCCTACCATCACTAGGGGCCTTCTGTCATTCTCTCATACTAATATCAGGACAATCCCTCTGTATGTGTCCGCGCTTTTCGCAGGAGTAACACCTACGCGGGTCCCTGTTGGCACTCCGCGCAGGGTGGTTCGAACGTGCAGCTGTGGTCAGCTTCCCGCCTGACGAACCCGTGCCACAGTAACTCGTCTTGTCCCCCTCGCCTGTGCTCAACGCCTCAACGTATGGGGACGACTGAGTGCCAGTCTTCTCCGTGCGCATCTCTATGTCTAAGGCTGTGGCGGCATGTTGAACTAGTTCTTTATATCTCAATAACGCTCCCTCCGCAGATAAAAATGGCCCCTTAGCAAAAGGTAACGCTCTACAGAACAATTGTTTGGCTAATCGCTCTGCCTGATTCGAATCGAACCCCAGCTCCGTAGTAAGATCGTCAACCCTACTCCTTAACAGCGTCCCGAAATCTTTGATGGTGCTGCGGTCATCCTTCTTAAGTGACTGCAGGTAAATCTGAGCTTCATCTGCCGACACATTTTTCTTAAACCTGTCCTTAATCGCTTGGACAAACTGAGGCCAAGTCATCAGGTGCCGAAACTCTGTTAATCTTGCCTAACAGACCTAACAAATTCACAAAGACCGGAAAGTTGTAGCATTAAATATTATGATAGATTTCGTGAGGAGACATTCACATATGGGACTAATAGAACAAAAACCCGGCAATGTGATGTTATAGTGGCCAGAATACGCCTGGGATATAGACGTATCTGGCAGCTTCCTTAAAACCAAAATGTCGAGTACACAATGTGTCAACTTTGCGAAAGAGAAAATATGCACTCTCTTGAACATTATATTGTAGAATGTCCCATATTGACTGACTTTCACCCTCCTGAGCTAAGGTATGCTGAACTGTGTAATTACTATATGAGTACTGAAGCACTTGATGATATATTGGACTTGCACCCAAGATTAACCATGTAATGTATCAATTATATATTGTATGTATGTGATGTAACTATATAACCTGAGCTTGTAAAAGCACCTTCAGTGATTAAATGCTTAATTGCACACTAGTTTCTCTATCAGTTATCTCACTCTGTCAGATTAAAAGAGACAAATGTATGTGAATGCATGTGTGTGTGTATGTATTCATGTATGTATATATGTATGTGTACATATATGTGTGTGTGTGTGCATGTATATGTATGTGTATAAAGTATATATGGAAGCTAATCAGAATTACATTTCACCTTTGTAAATGCACATTAATGACACTATGTAAAATACACATCGAACACTTTATGTAGGGCACACGTAAATCTGTGTATCTATGTATTTACGTATGTAGGTTAGCTTAGCATTTTAAAAGCGCCGAATCACCTTCTGTGGTTGATTGTTCAATAAACCCTTGAACTATATGTTTAACACATCTCTAACCCTGTCCATGGAGGACAGAGGAAAATGTTTATATGCTGGTGAGCATTGTAAACGTGTGGCCACGTTTGTGGTAGAAAATAATAATAATGATAATAATAAAAAACATCATGTGGGCGGTAGTGGACCTCATGCCCATCCTGTGGGTGGTAGTCGACCCCGTACCAATCCTGTGGGCGGTATTGGACCCCATACCAATCCTGTGGGTGGGATAGTGGACCCCATATCCATCCTGCGGGCGGAACTGGACTCCATACCCATCCTGTGGGCGGTATTAGACCCCATACCCATCCTGTGGGCGGTACTGGACCCCATACCCATCCTGTGGATGGTAGTGGACCCCATACCCATCCTGTGGGCGGTATTGGACCCAATACTCATCCTGTGGGAGGTATTGGACCTCATACCCATCCTGTGCGTGGTAGTGGACCCCATACCTTGAGGTTACCTTGAGGTGCTTCCGGGGCTTAGCGTCCCCGCGGCCCGGTCGTCGACCAGGCCTCCTGGTGGCCGGACTGATCAACCAGGCTGTTGAACGCGGCAGCTAACAGCCTGACGTATGAGTCACAGCCTGGTTGATCAGGTATCCTTTGGAGGTGCTTTTCCAGTTCTCTCTTGAACACTGTGAGGGGGTCGGCCAGTTATGCCCCTTATGTGTAGTGGAAGCGTGTTCAACAGTCTCGGACCTCTGATGTTGATAGAGTTCTCTCTCAAGAACTAATTCTTGAGAGAGAACTAGAGAACTGAGAATTAGAGAAATTCTTCTCTAATTTTTTTGCTTCTACCTTATTTCATCCTTTATGAAGTGGTGCTATCTCTGCTGTTTTTAGTATATCAGGAATAACGCCAGTATCTAGGCTTTGTCTCCACAGAATGTGGAGGCCAGCGATAGTGTTTTTTTACAGTTCTTTATGAATATGGAGTTCCAAGAATCCGGGCCTGGTGCAGAGTGCATAGACATACTGTTTACGGCTTCTTCAAATTCCAGTGGGGATAGGGTGACGTCTGATATATGACTTGATGTTGGTATCATATCCATGAAAAATTCATTTGGGTTATCAATCTTTAGTGTGTTTAATGGCTCGCTGAAAACAGAGTCGTACTGCTTCCTCAGTAGCTCGCTCATTTCTTTGTTGTCATCGGTGAAAGTTCCATCTCCCTTTCGCAGGGGCCCGATACTAGATGTGTTTTTTTTATCTTGATTTTGCATAGGACAAAAAATATTTCGGATTTCTCCGAAATACTGAGAAATCATCAGATTTTCACTGATTTCCTTTTGCTCTCTTTGCCTCTCCTGGGTTTTGTATGATTCTTGTAGCTTCCGTTCAATTGTTTCTATTTCTCTACCTAACTTTCTTCGCCGTTCTTGAGATAGCGTGCGACTCTCAAATTATTCCGCGATTCGTTTTCTTCGCCTATATAGGAAACGACGTTCCCGTTCCAATCTGCATCTCTTCCTCTTTTTTCTTAGGGGGTATGCGGTTTGAACATATTTCTAGTGCTACTTAGATTATTTTTTCCAGGCACTGGTTCAGGTTTGCATTTTCTAGCTGTTCTTCTCAGTTTATTTCTGTGAAGTCCTGGTTTATTTGCTCCCAGTTTATCTGTTTATTATTGAAGTTGAATTTGCTGAAATCTCCTCCACCAGGAATCTGGACTGGTTTTGAAGGTCTACTCCCCATGGTTGTCATAACTTCAATTAAGTTGTGATCTGAGTAACAGGTATTTGTAATCATTATGTTCCATATCAATTCATCATTATTAGTGAAAATGAGGTCCAGCGTGTTCTCCTTCCTAGTTGGTTCTACTATTTGCTGGTTTAAGGCAAACCTGTCGTACATCCGTAGCAGGTCATTTGCATGTGCCTGTTCATTTAGGCTACTTCCTGGTATTCTTTCTGATATTACTGTAGTAGCCAGTTGCTTCCATTTCATATGCCGTAGGTTGAAGTCCCTAAGCAGGATGATGTTCGGAGCTGGATTTATGAGGTTTTCCGAGCAGTGTTCTATTTTCATTAGCTGGTCTTTAAACTGCTGAGGGTTTGCCTCCAGTGGCTTATATACAAGGACAATAACTACATTTAGAATCTCTATTTTGATTATCAGCACTTCCACCATATCATTTGAGGTGTTTAGCAGCTCAGTTTGAGGTGTTTAGCAGCCGGTGTTTCCTATCACATCTGAAAATATTGTACTCTGAGATCCATATTTCACCATCATGGTAGTCCTTTGTGTTGGTTTCTGTTAGGGCTCCAAACACTGTATTTGCCTCATGAAGGAGACCATCTATAAAGCGAACTTTGTTGGATTTACGTGTTTTAATACCCTGGATGTTGGCAAATATAAATGATGTTATCGTGTTAGTGGTAGTGCTGGAAGCCTTACTTGGTGTTAATATCTGAGGCTCTGGTAAGGAGGCCACTGTGTTTGCGTCCAGGGTGTGTTGTTTTGGAAGTGATTCGTCCAGTTTTGGTAGTAGGACGGGTGTTGTGTGGTGTAGTACCTGTGTGCTTGTTGATAATTTGTATTCCAGTCTTGTGGGTATCTCCGTTCCCCTCTGTAATCCTGTAGTGGTTCCATCTGACTGTTCCTCTCTCTTATATTTACTACTCTGTTTCTGCCTTCCTCTAAAAAATTTCCAGTAGTGTCATATTGATCTTCCCGTCTATAACGCTGTGTATCTCTCACGTGGAATTCCGGACACTGAAGATTGTAGCATTTTTTGTCCCTAATTGAAAATTGACATAATTTAGGGTGGAAGTATCTACACCCTGTTCCAAAACGGCATGTACCCCTCTCCAACATGTTCCTGCATTTTCGAGGATGCAGAAAATGGCATTTTGCTCCTAATTTTCCATATTTGCATATTCCTTTAGCGTAGAATTTGCAAATGTGTTCCGGTTTTGCGTTTTTCAAGGTATTTATATCTGTGACTGTCTTGTCTACCTCTTTATTGGAGCCATCTCCGTTTTTCGTCCCAATTCCTTCATCTATGCACTCTGTTTCACTGTTGCTCTCATCGTTTATATTACCTGGCTCTGCAATATTGCTGTTATTTTGTACCACAATACCCTCTTCCTCCACACTACTGCTGCAGTTCTCTAAACTATCTGTTCCTGAGTTTTGGTCGTTATCCAATGTTGTCTTCTCCCAGTCCGCATATATCACTGGTAGCCTGTCTGTGAATGATAATCTCTGTGACTCGGGAATGTTTTTCATCAGTTTAGTTATGTTCTCTAACATTAATCTGTCATCTTTGCAAACCCAGTAAATTCCTTGCCTTTTTGTGTATCCTGGAGCTAATTCTGTACAGCCCAGGTGAAATCTTATGTTACAGATGCAACACTGGATGCCTGCATTACGTTTTCCCAGTACTCTCGAACACTCGCCACACCTCTCCATTGTCTGATGTATTGTATTCTATTTGAGGTTCACTGTATGGATCACTTGTTGATGTCAGTCCTTTTAACTCTTTATAAAATTATATGTATATATTTATATGTTTAATATTTATAATATTATATGTATACCGTATATTTGTAATATTTTGTATGTTATTTTGTTCAAACTTTATGGCAAG
Organism: Procambarus clarkii; assembly: GCF_040958095.1. Taxonomy (NCBI): domain Eukaryota; kingdom Metazoa; phylum Arthropoda; class Malacostraca; order Decapoda; family Cambaridae; genus Procambarus; species Procambarus clarkii. The sequence continues at coordinate 22,170,075 of NC_091232.1, forward strand.
TACTTAGCGTAGGGTAGCGAAGCCGGTCCCCCCGGTCGGTACAGGTGATCTCTTGTTGTCCCAGGTTGATGTCACCAGTTTCCAGTTACTCGATTTATAACCACTGATGCCGCCTCTTGCCACTATTCTATATTCCTAGTATTCTATATTTATATAGAATCCATACCCATCCTGCGGGCGGAAGTGGACCCTATAACCATCCTGCGGGTGGTAGTGGACCCCATACCTATCCTGTGGGCGGTATTGGAGCCAATACCCATCCTGTTGGAAGTATTGGACCCCATACCCATCCTGTGGGTAGTAGTGACCCCATATCCATCCTGTGGGTGGTAGTGGTCCCCCTACATACCCATCTGTGGTGTTTGTGTGTTACTGAGGAAGTCTTGGTTGTAGGGTTGATATAAAGCCATCGCTTGGTTACTGACTTTAATACTTATAAACAATTACATGACTAGTAGCTTCCGAGCTGGTAGCGTCCTGTATGCTCTTGTTTACCTTCTCTACTCTGGCGTCTCAGCCGCCGCACATAGAAAACGGATGATACCATTTTCTGTGTACATGACACCATCCTGTGAGTGGTTGTCGACCCCATACTCATCATGTGGGCGGTAGTGGACCTCATACCCATCCTGTGGGCGGTAGTGGACCCCATACTAATTTTGTGGGCGGTAGTGGCGCATATATCTATCCTGTGGATGGACATGACCCCTCATTCCCATCCTGTGGGCGGTTGTTGACCCCCATCCCAATCCTGTGGATGATAATGGTCCCCAAAGCCATCCTGTGGGCAGTAATGGACCCATGCCCATCCCTTGAGTGGTACTGGACCCTATACTCATTCTGCATGTGGCAGTGGAGGGCATACCGCTCCTTTGGTAGGAAGTGGACACCATACTTATCATGTTGGTGATAGTGGGCACCATACCCATCTTGTGGGCGGTAATGGACCCACTACCCACCCTGAGGGCGTTAGTGGACTCCATATGCGTCTTATGAGTTATAGTTAATCCCATACCCATCCTGTGGGCGGTAGTAGACGATATACTCATCCTGATGGCAGTAGTTAAGCATATACCCAATCCATGGACGGTACTGTATCCTATTCTCATGCTATGGGCGGCAATGGAGGCCATACTCATCCTGTGGGCGGTAGTAGACACAATTTTCATCCTGTGTGGTGATTGTGGACCCCATACCCATCCTTTGGGCGGTATAGTGGACGCCACACACATCCTTTGGGCTGAAGTGTAACATATACCCATCTAGTGGGCAGTAGTGGGCCCTATACTCATCCTGTAGATGATAGTGTCCCCAAGCCCATCTTGTGGGCAGTAGTGGACCCGATACCCATCCTGCAGGCGGTAGTGGACGCTATACTCATCCTGTGGGTGGTGGAGGATCATAAACCCATCCAGTAGGCGGTAGTGGACCCCTACTAATACATATTTAAGAATATGTATTAGTACATATGTGGTAGTACATACCACATATGTACTAATTCATAAGCAAAATATTGGCAATAAGCAACAAGTCATATAAGTGCTGTTTTGTGCGAGAGCGGGCAACCCGCTCTCGCATAAGACAGCACATATATGACTTAATGCTTAAAGTCAATATGTTGAATATGGTATATTCCCAGTTACATTTTTTCCAAGGCCCAAACTCTTCCTCACGAAGAGTTTGAGGTTACTATGGTGTCCACTACCGTCAACAGGGCAGGTACTGGATCCATTACCGACCACAATATGCTTATGGGGTCAAGTACTGCCCACAGGATAGGTATGGGGTCCACTACTGCCCACAGGATGGGTTTGGGGACCACTATCACCCACAGGATGGGTAAGGGGTCCACTACCGCCCACAGGGTGGGTGTGGGGTCCACTACTGGCTACAGGATGACTATAGGGTCACTACCACCCACAGGATGGGTATGGGGTTCACTTCCGCCCGCGGGAGGGGTATGCATGGGGTCTACTACCGCTCACAGGATACGTATCCTGTGAGCGGTAGGATCCACAATATGGGATCCACAACCACCCACAGGGTGGGTACGGGGGCCACGTTCATCCACAGGATGGGTATATGCTCCACTACCGCCCACAGAATGAGTATGGGGTCCACTACCGCCCACAGGGTGGGTATGAAGGGGCCCACTACTACCTACAGTATGGGTATGAGGTTACTATACCACCCTCAGGATGGGCATGGGGTCCACTACCGCCCAAAAGATTGGTATGGGGTGCACTACCACCCACAGGATGGGTATGGGGTCCACTACCACCCACTAAATGGGTATTGAGTACATTAGCACCCCACAAGTTGGGTATGGGGTCTACTAGCACCACAATGATGGGCATAGGGGTCCACTAACACCCACAGGATGGGTATGGGTTCCGCTCCCACCCACAGGATGGGTATAGGGTCCACTACCACCCACAAATTGAGTTGGGGTCCACTACCACTCTCAGGATGGGTATGGGGTCCACTACCAACCACAAGATGGGTATGGGGGTCCACTAGCATCCACAGGATGGTTATGATGTCCAATATTACCCACAAGATTGGTATTGGTCCACTACCGCAAACAGGATGGGCATAGGGTCCACTATCACCAACAGGATGAGTATAGTGGGTCCACTCCCTTCCACAGGAGGGGTATGGGGTCCACTATCACTCACGGGCTGGGGTATGGGGGCAACTACTGCTCACGAGATGGGGTATGGGGTCAAACTACAGCTCAAGGATAGATATAAATTCCACTACTTCCCACGCGGTGTTGGTAGTGGTAGTGGTGTGGATATACCATACCTACAAGTTGGGTATGGGGTCTACTACCACTAACAAGATTTGTATGGGGTCCACTACCACCCACAAGTTGGGTATGGGGTCCATTACCACCCACAAGTTGGGTATGGGGTCTACTACCACTATAACAATGATTTGTATGGGGTCCACTACCACCCACACGTTGGGTATGGGGTCTACTACCACCACACAAGATGGGTATGGGGTCCACTACCACCCACAAGATGGGTATGGGGTCCACTACCCCCATAAGATATGTATGGGGTCACACTACCACCCACAAGATGGGTATGGGTGTCCACTACCACCCACAGGATGGGGTCCACTACCGCCCACAGGATGGGTTTGGGGACCAGTATCACCCACAGGAATGGGTAAGGGGTCCGCTACCGCCAACAGGGTGAGTGTGGGGACCACTACTGGCTACAGGATGGCTATAGGGTCACTACCGCCACAGGATGGGTATGGGGTTCACTTCCGCCCGAAGGAATGGGTATGCATGGCGCCCACACCGCTCACAGGATTACGTATCCTGTGGAGCGTAGGATCCACAACCGCCACAGGGGGGTACGGGGGCTACTTTCATCCACAGGATGGGTATATGCCTCCACTACCGTCCACAGAATGAGTATGAGGTCCACTAACCGCCCCACAGGGTGGGTATGAGGGGGCCTACTACCAACCACAAGATGGGTATGGGGTCCACTAGCATCACAAGATGGGTATGGGGTGCACTACCTCCCACAGGATGGTTATGATGTCCAATACTACCCACAAGATTGGTATGGGGTCCACTACCGCAAACAGGATGGGCATAGGGTCCACTATCACCAACAGGATGAGTATATTGGGTCCACTCCCTTCCACAGGAGGGTATGGGGTGCACTAACACACACGGGCTGGGGTATGAGGGCAACTACTGCTCACGAGATGGGGTATGGGGTCAACTACAGCTCAAAGATAGATATAAATTCCACTACTTCCCACGCGGTGTTGGTAGTGGTAGTGGTGTGGATATACCATACCTACAAGTTGGGTATGGGGTCTACTACCACTAACAAGATTTGTATGGGGTCCACTACCACCCACAATTTGGGTATGGGGTCTACTACCACTAACAAGATTTGTATGGGGTCCACTACCACCCACAAGATGGGTATGGGGTCCATTACCACCCACAAGATGAGTATGGGGTCCACTACCACCCACAAGATAGGTATGGGGTCCACTAGCACCCACAATGCTGGGTATGGGGTCCACTACACCCACAAGATGGGTATGGGGTCCACTAGCACCACAAGACAGGTATGGGTCCACTACCACAGACAAGATGGGTTATGGGGTCCACTACACTCGACATGATGGGTATGGTGGTACACTACCACCCACAGGATGGGTATGGGGTCCACCACCACCCACAAGTTGGGTATGGGGTCCACTACACCCACAAATGGGTATAGGGTCCACTACCCGCCACTAGATGGGGTATGGGTCCACTACCGCCCACAAGATGGGTTATGGGTCCACTACCACAAAGTTATCAATTATGAAACAGATTGACAAATTTCAAGTTTCCAAGTTTATACATAATGTGAAACTGAGAGTCTTTGTAATAACATAAATTTGGTAAATTCTAAATATGTAAAGTTTAAGAATCTGATGCATGTGTTATGTGTGGGGCGAGGGGGGGGGGGGGGGGGGCGATACCCTTGGTAAGGGATAGTGGCAGTGTAACCTTAGACGTTCTGCGGTCAACGTGGAAGGGGGTGGGGGGTTGAAACACACCCTCTACATCTGGGCCGTAGTTACCAGCAGCCTTCACAACTCTCCCCAGTCTCCAGCTGATGCTTGTAGATGGCCTCATCTAACCTCACTTATCTCACAACATTAACCAACAGTCTCCTTGATATTTAAACTCCTCATCACAGTGGCGTCTCACCAATATATTCTGCATTGGATTTTGTCACGAAATACCTATATGCTGACTGGACGTATATGTATGTATGTATGTATGTCATGTATGTATGTATGTATGTATGCTATGTATGTATGATGTATGTATGTATGTATGTATGCTATGTATGTATGTATGTATGTATGTATTTAAAATTTAAATTTAAATTTTGCCCCGAGGCCGCGCGAATTTAATTGGGCAGCGCCACTCATCTTGTGAGTGAACATACCGCCATAGCAGAATGTTACAACAACTCCCCAATAGGAAGAAAACCCGCTGGGTTGCTTCATTCTTGTCACTTGTACCCAGGACACAGCTGGGACTTGCTTAACTGTCTCAAGTGAACAGCTCCTCAAACAAGAAGATTAACATTTATCAACCCTTAAAAGCCTTACATTATCTGCGGGTGTGCAAAATGGGGAAATCTCTTTAAGAACAGTATCAATATTTGACAAATAGTGTTTTCCTAACTCAAACAATGTGGGGTTTATTATTCTACAGATATTCCTAATGTCTCTCAGGTGTTCACATTCACGTAGATAGTGGTCAAGGCGGTGTCCATCACTCTCACCACAGATTCTGCAACTTCGCTGATCAAGTGTTGTTTCCATTCCAAATCTCCATGGATATTTGTATCCAAGACGGATTCTCGCTTATACTGATTCTCTCCCTCGTCGTCCTCTCCTTCGGCCATAATGATTGGGATTGCCAGCTGCAACCATGTTGTACCATCGTACAGATCACTGGTTTGTGCTTCTATCCTCCTTTCCTCAGTTACCTTGTCACGGTGATGTTGCCTGACATATACCTCTAATTTGTAGTTGAGTCCTTGGGTATGAAGTATTCAATATGGTCTCCTTCAGCGCCTTCAGCAGCCAGCCACATCTGCTCGTTCATTTCCACATATTCCAACATGGGAGGGGATCCACAGAAACTTGATGACTCTTCCCTGATTGGTAAGTACTCTCACAGCCCTCTTAATTTCAGCGACTATTGCAAGATTTACTGCCTGATTTTTACTTAGGCTTTGCAGTGCTGCTTTGAATCGGTGGCAAATCACTGCACCATTAGTGTTCCGTTCAAGAAACCTTAACGCCGTAACAAATGGCAGTTAGCTCTGCTTGCTTGAAGAGGCATAGTTCTCAATACGTGCTTTTTCGTCATTTCTGCGTTGGAAGGTATTATCCTAGATTATCCGTGTATGCTGCACCAGCCCTTCCATTGATAGGATTAGATGACCCGTCAGTGTAGATTTGATCTAGTTCATCTCGGCTTCTTTTATAAATTTCCTCGAGATACTTGTGCCTCATTTCTTGTGGTATCATGTTGGATTTTTTCATTGCCATTTCATTTGATGATGATCTTGCATGAGTCATCCTCCCAGGGAGGTAATTCTCTCTACAGGCAGGAGCTCACGGGCGTTGCTCAAGCAGGTGAAGCTCTTCGAGGTAGCAGACTGCCTGTGTGATGCCATTTTTTGCTTCTCCTGTTTCCCCCTGAAAGTAGCACAGAGCTCAGTTTTTTCTTGGCAATATCATTGTAATGGGGATCTCTGGCTATCCTAATTGCAAGCTTAGCATTCAGCTCCTGAATTCTGCTTTTAACACTGGGAAGGGACAACTCCTCTCGTAGATTAGACGTTTTGGCAGTTCTTGGAACTCCAAGAATGATTGTCATGGCTTCATTTTGAATGCTTTCAAGCCTTTTCATATCGCTTTGGGAGTAGGTGCACAGAACTGGTGCGGCATAGTCTATGACGGAGCGCACATAGGCTGTGTACATCATTTTAAGCACGGCAATAGAGGCTCCATGTCCGTTCCAGGTCATAGCTTTCAGTGCCCTGAGTCGACTTTTGCATGTTCCTATGAGTTGATTGAGCTCCTCTTTCTTTCCCTTGTTAGAGCCGACAGTGACGCCAAGGTACCGATAGTGGTCAACCCATTCAAGTGTTACACCATTAATTTGCAGTTCTTCATTTGCTCTCCGCTTGTGATGGGAGTATGCCTTCGTCTTGTTTGTGGAGAGAGTGAAACCGAGCTCAATACATTTCCTTCCGAGGAGTTCAATGGACTGTTCAATTTTTCCCAAGGTGGGAGCTTGTATTAGGACATCATCTACATATCCCACTTGTTGTGTTCCTTCCGGAAAATCAATATTTGCAATGGCGTTCATAAGTACATTGAATAGTGTAGAGCTTAAGACTCCGCCTTGGGGGGTCCCGAGTTCCATATTCATTGTTCTGGAGACTGCTCCATTGAAGCATACCTTGGCTTTCCTTCCTGTGAGGTAGTCTTCAACCCATTTCATGAGTCTCCCCTTGACACCCATGCATGCAAGCTCGTCCAGGATCGCAATCCCCTGTGCTTTGTCGAAGGCTCCTTTGATGTCAACAAATACAGAGTACCTAGCCGTGTCATTAGCCAAGTAATTAACTATACAATTTGCTGTGCTCCGTCCTTTAACAAATCCATTGACGCCCTCCCCTAACCTGCCTATTTTGTGCAACAGTCGGTTTAGGATGATCCTTTCAAGCATCTTGCAAGTGCATGACACGAGGCTGATAGGTCTGTAATTACCAGGGTCATTAGGCTTCGGTATGGGAATAATTATTGCGTGTTTTCATTGTGTGAGCAACACTCCACTTAGGAATGACTTGTTAAAAGGTGGGGTAGTGGATTCCCAGACACTTCACACAGTGCATTGAGTATGTCGTAGGTGACGCCATCTTCACCAGGTGTTGTACTTTTACCCTTTTTCATAGCGCCCCTTACTTCTTGGGCTGTGATTGGTTCCCCATATTCGTCATCCCTAGACAGTGCTCTTGTTATCCTAATTCTTCTGTCATTATGTCGCAGGAGCTGTTCCCTGCTGATTTCTGCAGGGAGGGAGGAGGAGGATGCTGCATCACTCCACTTGTGAATTAGTTCCTCAGCCTTACCCTGGGGGTCTTTGTGAGCCGCAGGCCGGGCTCTGCCCCCCTTAGCTATCTGAATTTTTGCCCACACTTGTCTTGCAGATGTTTCCCGTCCAATAGAGCTAGTGAACTCAAGCCATTGTCTTTCCCGCTCTTTAATCTTCTCTTCCCTGGCTACTTGACACACAGTTTTAAACAACTCTTGATTACTTTCAGTGGGATGTCTCCGGTACTCTCTACTCATGTCTCGCACATTTGCGTTAAGCATCTTTATGTAATCATTCTCATACCATTTTATTTTCTTCCTCTGAGGGTTACGCCCGCGCCGTACGCCCAGGCGTACGGCGCGGAACTCTTAGACAGCTCTCAATTTGGTGATTAAGGTCATCAACAAATGTGTCAATGACTTCTAGGATTTGGTATTCCGTGAACCAGTCACTCATCCTGTTTATGAAGTGCGGCCTCATATCTGGTCCGAGTGATAACCTTTTTCTTTTATTCGTCTCTTTCCTTCTCTTGCTCATGTCGAAGGTGGTAATTAGTGCCCAGTGGTCACTACATAAACTGTGCACAATGTGTGTACTGGCATCCGTGTCCTGTGCATTCAGCAGGAGAGCATAGTCCAATCTTCCTCCTCTGAGGTGAGTTGGCTGTTCATCACCCAGGACCCTAAGGTTTTCACTTCCCCTGACAAAGAGTGACAGTTTCCGTCCATTGGCATTCGGCTGATGACAGTTGGTACCAAAGTGTGGGTGTCTGGCATTCAGGTCACCGACCAGCAGGGTAGGTTCTTCATTAACAAACTCAGGCAGTGTGTCAAGGTCAAGTTTACTCTGTGGCACATATAGGTTGATTATATGTAGGGCATTATTGTTTAAGTAAAGGGTTACTCCCAGTGATTCAAACTCATCCCCCATGTGCAGGTCATCAATAATCTGTGTGGGAATGTTGTTATTTACAAAAGTGATAAGACCCCGTTTTCTTTCCCCAGAGGGCAGGGAGAACTTGCGATAACCGCTGAACCTTGGGTTGAAGTCATCACCTACCATCGTCTCCTGTAGCACTATGACGTCAGTTTGGTGTTCACGGACGTACTGTATGATGTCATTAATTCTTTTGCGAACTCCATTACAGTTCCATTGCAGTATAGTGAGATGTTGTTCATTGTGATTATCCATTTTGAGGTTGTTTGTCATCAGCTGCACGTGTGTAATTATTATGTTCACATGTGTCATCGTGTATTCCATGGTGTGTGGTGTTACTGTGTGTACTGGCGTTACTGTGTGCACTGGTGTTACTGTGTGTATTGGTGTTACTGTGTGCACTGGTGTTACTGTGTGCACTGGTGTTACTGTGTGCACTGGTGTTGCTGTGTGTACTAGCGTTACTGTGTGCACTGGTGTCACTGTGTGCACTGGTGTTACTGTGTGCACTGGTGTCACTGTGTGCACTGGTGTCACTGTGTGCACTGGAGTTACTGTGTGCACTGGTGTTACTGTGTGCACTGGTGTTACTGTGTGTACTAGCGTTACTGTGTGCACTGGTGTCACTGTGTGCACTGGTGTTACTGTGTGCACTGGTGTCACTGTGTGCACTGGTGTCACTGTGTGCACTGGAGTTACTGTGTGCACTGGTGTTACTGTGTGCACTGGTGTTACTGCGTGCACTGATGTGCTGGTGTCCTGGTTGTGTCTGCTGACGTACCTCGGCAGTATGTGCTGCATCATCTTGCACTAGGCTCTGGCTTGCAGGACCTCCACTTGATGGACTCTGCTGTTGCAGGATTTGGAGGATTTTTTTCCTGAGTCGTCTTAATCTGGCAGAGGGCTTTCTCAAGTTCAGTCTGCTTTTGCAGTATTTGGTGGACGACTGGATGAGATTTTATCACGCAGTCTAATATTGCTGCAACACAAACCTGAGTGACGACCTCCTGGGGGTCAGGAGTGCCTGGATGGGGAGGCAGATGGGAGACAGTGGAGGGGTCTGATTCATTGGTATGGATTGGGAGGGTAGGTAGTGACGACCTCCTGGGGGTCAGGAGTGCCTGGATGGGGAGGCAGATGGGAGACAGTGGAGGGGTCTGATTCATTGGTATGGATTGGGAGGGTAGGTAGTGGTGGTGGTGTGACACCGTGGGTAGAGATTGGGGTATGGGTGGGTGGGTTCCCTGGAGGGGAGAGAGGTGGGAAGGCATCAGGGATGGGGGACCGGCGGTGGCTGGCTACACCGCCCCCGCCTCACGCCTGATTCCCCACCCCACCCTGGGTTCCCCTGTTTACTGAGTGATCACTACCCCAGACTGTTGTCGGTCTACTGTGAGCTGGACCCTGGTCTGGTCCCTGAACTGGACCCTGGCCTGCTGTGGCACTGTTAACGGTGCCATTCCCGCCCCTGTTCACTGGTCCACCTGTGAAGTCCTATACTCAGCCAGTACTGATCCTGTGCAGTCCTATACTCAGCCCATACCGATCCTGTGGAGTCCTAAATTCATCCCGTACCGATCCTGTGGAGTCCTAAACTCTGCCTCGATCCCGTGGAGTCCAATACTCAGCCCGTACCGATCCTGTGGAGTCCTAAATTCATCCCGTACCGATCCTGTGGAGTCCTATACTCGGCCTGTATCGATCCTGTGGAGTTCAATACTCAGCCCTTACCGATCCTGTGGAGTGCTATACTCAGCCCGTATCGATCCTGTGGAGCCCTATACTCAGCCCGTATCGATTCTGTAGAGTCCTATACTCACCCCGTTCCGATACTGTGGAGTCCTATACTCACCCCGTTCCGATACTGTGGAGTCCTAAGCACAGCCCATACCGATCCTGTGGAGTCCTGTACTCAGCCCGTACCGATCGTATATAGTCCTATTCTCAGACCGTACAGATCCTGTGGAGTCCTACACTCAGCCCGTAACGATCCTGTGGAGTGCTACACTTAGCCTGTACCGATCCTGTGGAGTGCTATACTAAGCCTGTTCCGAACCTGTGGAGTCCTATACACTGCCCGTACCGATCCTGTGGAGTCCTATACTCAGCCCATACCGATCTTGTGGAGTCTAGTACACTGCGCGTAACAATCCTGTGGAGTTCTATGCTCGGCCCATACCGATCCTGTGGAGTGATACACTCACCCCGTAACGATCCTGTGGAGCCTTATACTTAGCCCGTACCGATCCTGTGGAGTCCAATAGTCAGCTCGTACCGATCCTGTGGAGCGCTATATTCAGCTCATACCGATCCTGTGAAGACCTAATTTCAGCTCGTGCCGATCCTGTGGAGTCCTATACTCAGCCCGTACCGATCCTGTGGAGTCCTATACTCTGTATCAATCCCGTGGAGTCCAATACTCAGCCCGTACCGATCCTTTGGAGTCCTATATATTCAGCCCATACCGATCCTGTGGAGTCCTATACACAGCCCGTTCCGATCCTGAGAAGTCCTATGCTCAGCCAGTACCGATCCTGTAGAGTCCTATATATTCACCCCGTACCGATCCTGTGGAGTCCTAAATTCATCCCGTACCGATTCTGTGGAGTCCTATACTCAGCCCGTACCGATCCTGTGGAGTCCTATACTCTGTATCAATCCCGTGGAGTCCAATACTCAGCCCGTACCGATCCTTTGGAGTCCTATATATTCAGCCCATACCGATCCTGTGGAGTCCTATACATAGCCCGTTCCGATCCTGAGAAGTCCTATGCTCAGCCAGTACCGATCCTGTAGTCCTATATATTCACCCCGTACCGATCCTGTGGAGTCCTAAATTCATCCCGTACCGATTCTGTGGAGTCCTATACTCAGCCTGTATCGATCCTGTGGAGTTCAATGCTCAGCCATTATCGATCCTGTGGAGTGCTATACTCAGCCCGTATCGGTCCTGTGGAGTCCTATAGTCAGCCCGTACCGATCCTGTGGAGTCCTAAATTCAGCCCGTACCGATCCTGTGGATTCCTATACTCAGCCCGTACCGATCCTGTGCATTCCTGTAATCAGCCCAAACCATCCTGTGGTGTCTTATACTCTACCTTTACCAATCCTGTGGAGTTCTGTTCTCAGCCCGTACCGATCCTGTGTAGTTTTATACTCAGCCCGTACCAATCCTGTGGAGTTCTGTAATCAGCTCGTACCGATCCTGTGGAATCTTATACTCAGCCCGTACCGATCCTGTGGATTCCTGTAATCAGCCCAAAACGATCCTGTGGTGTCTTATACACAACCTTTACCGATCCTGTGGAGTTCTGTTCTCCGCCCGTACCGATCCTGTGTAGTTTTGTACTCAACCCGTACCAATCCTGTGGAGTTCTGTAATCAGCTCGTACCGATCCTGTGGAATCCTATACTCAGCCTGTACCGATCCTGTGGAGTCCTAAGCTCAGCTCATACCGCTCCTGTGGAGTCCGAAATTCAGCCTGTACCGATCCTGTGGAGTCATATACCCAGCCCGTACTGATCCTATGGATTCCTATTCTCAGCCCGTTCCGATCCTGAGAAGTCCTATACTCAGTCAGTACCGATCCTGCGGAGTCCTAAATTCATCCCGTACCGATCCTGTGGAGTTCTGTTCTCAGCCCGTACCGATCCTGTGTAGTTCTGTACTCAGCCCGTACCAATCCTGTGGAGTTCTGTGCTCAGCTCGTACCGATCCTGTGGAATCTTATACTCAACCCGTACCAATCCTGTGCAGTTCTGTACTCAGCCCGTACCGATCCTGTGGAGTCCTGTACTCAGCCCGTACCGATCGTATATAGTCCTATTCTCAGACCGTACCGATACTGTGGAGTCCTACACTTAGCCCGTAACGATCCAGTGGAGTGCTATACTTAGCCTGTACCGATCCTGTGGAGTGCTATAATAAGCCTGTACCGAACCTGTGGAGTCCTATACACTGCCCGTACCAATCCTGTGGAGTCCTATACTCAGCCCGTACCGATCTTGTGGCGTCTTGTACACTGCGCGTAACAATCCTGTGGAGTTCTATGATCGGCCCATACCGATCCTGTGGAGTGATATACTCACCCCGTAACGATCCTGTGGAGTACTATACTAAGCCCATACCGATCCATTGGAGTGATACTCACCCCCGTAACGATCCTGTGGAGTCTTATACTTAGCCTGTACCGTTCCTGTGGAGTCCAACAGTCAGCTCGTACCGATCCTGTGGAGCGCTATATTCAGCCCATACCGATCCTGTGAAGACCTAACTTCAGCTCGTGCCGATCCTGTGGAGTCCTATACTCAGCCCGTACCGATCCGATATATATTTTCTTTTAATTACAGTCATCATCACCAATATTACTTCAACAACAACATCAATCCATCATATCTTCACATTCGAATACAACTACAAGTTCTTCACCTGAGATAATAATAATCTCCCCACCTCCACCACCATCATCATTACCACCAATATTATTACCCCAGGAGATAATGGATGACGAGCTGAACAAAATAACAGGAGAACCGTTAGATGAAGTCAACAATGAAGAAATGGGAACAGCTCCTACTACACCTTCGTCTTTTCTTCATGAGATGATAATAATAAGATCTCCGCCACCAAGTTCACCACCATCACCACCATCCCCACCACCACCCCCTTCATTGCCACCAATATTATTACCCCTGAAGATAATAGATGACGAACTGAACAAAGTAACGGAAGCCCCATTGGGTCGAGTTAACAATGAAGAAATGGCAGCAGCTCCTACTACACCTTCGTCTTCTGATCATGGGATGATATTATCATCTCCACTACCACAAGAGCCTCATCTTCGACCATCATCACCGTCGCCTCCTCTTGTAGTGTTATCACCTAAGATAATAATTAGACAACTGAACAATTCAGGGGACACACCATCTCGTACTGATTCGGAGTCCGCCGAAAATAACAACAATATCGACGCAGACACTGACAACCATCCTCCCCATCACTTGCATGTCAAAAAAGTAAAATAAATAAGAAGTAGACTGAACGAGAGCGAGAAGAGTAACGCTTTTTAAAATGTTGTCACAGTCTTCATCAGTTGTTACACCCATAAGTTTATACGACACAGTTAATGTCATAATCCATAAAGCAGACAGAGAATCGAAGAAGGTAATCCGTACCATCAGTGGAATAGTTATCGAAAATGATCACCAGAGAGATTTATATCGTGTGGCCACCAAATTTGGAACCATCGATCAGTATCTTTCTAGGACTGACTTCGATAAATTTGTAGACAGAATTATACCAAATCAAATTAATAAGAGCCAAACAGTAGGTCTTCGAGAAGTCGTTCGAAGACAGTCTGATTATTTTCTCAGTGATAATCGCTATAGGAAGATTCTAGTGTGTCATTGTAAACTCTTGCCGTGTATGAATCACAGATGTATTTGTATACAGTCTCCGTGGTGTAGTGGTAAGACACTCGCCTGGCGTTCCGCGAGCGCTATGTCATGGGTTCGTATCCTGGCCGGGGAGGATTTACTGGGTGCAATTCCTTAACTGTAGCCTCTGTTTAACGCAACAGTAAAATGTGTACTTGGATGAAAAAACGATTCTTCGCGGCGGGGATCGTATTCCAGGGACCTGCCCGAAACGCTACGCGTACTAGTGGCTGTACAAGAATGTAACAACTCTTGTATATATCTCAAAAAAAAAAAAAAAAAAAAAAAAAAAAAAAAAAAAAAAAAAAAAAATTGCCGGAGATACGGTCAAAGGTGTACCCCCAAATGCCGACATAATGTACAAATCCGTAAAAATTGTTGATAATAATAAAAATAATAATAATAATCAAATACTTATACATTTCAATATCCTTTATCATACCATGTTTGGATAAGTGCGAAAAATCATTTAAACTACAACTGCAGTTACGACATGTTACATAAACAATAATATGGACAATAATGACATAAACAATAATATACCAAATCCCATTAATAGTTTTTTTATCTTTTGTGTCTCACATTCAAGGGTAACTTTTTAAAATTATATATTAATTCTATAAAATACATTCAAAATTAATTACAAAAAATAAATTTGGGGCTTTTATTTTACTAAAAAATAATTTTTCTAAGTAAAAACCAAAAGTAAATACTTTGTTTTTTAGGTGACAAACTTTTTATTTAGAACAAATTATTTAATTTATTATATAAAATATCTTTACAAAAATAATTTGGGCATATCATAATTTCCCCAAAAATAGTTTTTGGGTTTTATTACCCCACAAATAATATAATTTGCGAGTTAAAGACCTCCAGTATAGACAACGAGTAATGTTATGTAAAAATATATACAAAATTGTAAATAAAATAAGAAATATTACATAAATTCTTAAAACATACACAACACATATAAAATTTGTTTCATAAAACTAATCAACGGGAAATAAATTTATATTATATATACCTGGAGAAACCTTTCATAATTTTATCTTTGCAATAATATTTCAAAATAATATATAAAAATCATGAAAATAAGTTACTCCTAAACAATAATATCTCCTTATTGCATAAAATTGTGTTAATAAATTGTAATAAAAGTCAATAAAAAGTGGCAGTAAAGGTTTTTTCTAGTTTTATCATGTCTTTTAGATGTATAAAATATTATAAATGTAAAGAAAATTCTTACAAAAAAGTTACTTTTCAAAAATGTCATTATTTTTTGGTTTGTTTGACTGTCAAACTCAGTATTAAATTCAGTGTTCTTGGTACAAAAATCTGTGTTCTCGGTGCTAATTTTTGTGCTCTCGGCACTAAATTCTGTGACACAATTAAATAGTTAGTTTTTCCTTGGGAATCCCCCCTTCCCCGCTCGTTGATGCCGTGAGGGGAGCTTAGTGGGCGGCTGCCGGAGTGTGATGCTCCTTGGGACAGTCTTCTGTCCTTTTCTAGCCTTGTGCTTCAGCTGCCGTTTTCTCCAATTGTGCTGAGCGAATTGCGTTTCGTTTTTCTCCCCCCTCTTCTCCTATCTGCTTGCCGTTTCCTGCCGACCTTTTGCTTGTTTTGGTTATTCCTTTGGACTTCTATTTTGACGCCCGGGTGCTTGAGGAGGCATACTCTTGCACCCGTAGAACTGTAGTACCCAACGTCGAGAGCGAGGGGAACCTTTTATTGTTAATCCCCCTTTCGTCACTGAACCCGATCTCGACGGATTGTCGGTTCTTAAGGTGGCGTTTGTGGGGCGTATACTCACGACGCACCCCTAGGAGGCCTCGGCATGATCAGCGATAGTTTCTTGTTGGGTGTCCTGTCTCTAATTGTGGCTCCATGGTGGGTGTGGGAAAATCAACATTCGTGAATGAATATTGATTTTTCGTAGCGATGATATCTACTGTTTCTGCTGTTTCTCCTTTACCTTCTCAGGCTCGTGGGGTGGGCGACCAAGCCCGCGAGTCGGTCCGTGTTGGAACCGGGCTC
>NC_091232.1:22186640-22329140 GCF_040958095.1 Procambarus clarkii
CCAGTAGCTGGCATAACTAGTATGCTTTAACCCACTACGCCATCAGACCTTACAAAAGAAGTAGATAGTTCGAGATATATATCTCAAACATCTCTACCTCCCGAAGGCACCAGATGAGTGAGGGGTCAGTCTGCATTTTCGTCAAGCCACTGTCAATGTGAGAGAACTCGTGTCCAGCTTATAAGCCTATACTTGCATAAACCACAAGTGAAGATAACAATCTTTGGACAACACCCACCAGTGGGACTCGAACCCAGAAAGCACAACTACCTTCCAGTAGCTGGCATAACTAGTATGCTTTAACCCACTACGCCATCAGACCTTACAAAAGAAGTAGATAGTTCGAGATATATATCTCAAACATCTCTACCTCCCGAAGGCACCAGATGAGTGAGGGGTCAGTCTGCATTTTCGTCAAGCCACTGTCAATGTGAGAGAACTCGTGTCCAGCTTATAAGCCTATACTTGCATAAACCACAAGTGAAGATAAACAATCTTTGGACAACACCCACCAGTGGGACTCGAACCCAGAAAGCACAACTACCTTCCAGTAGCTGGCATAACTAGTATGCTTTAACCCACTACGCCATCAGACCTTACAAAAGAAGTAGATAGTTCGAGATATATATCTCAAACATCTCTACCTCCCGAAGGCACCAGATGAGTGAGGGGTCAGTCTGCATTTTTCGTCAAGCCACTGTCAATGTGAGAGAACTCGTGTCCAGCTTATAAGCCTATACTTGCATAAACCACAAGTGAAGATAACAATCTTTGGACAACACCCACCAGTGGGACTCGAACCCAGAAAGCACAACTACCTTCCAGTAGCTGGCATAACTAGTATGCTTTAACCCACTACGCCATCAGACCTTACAAAAGAAGTAGATAGTTCGAGATATATATCTCAAACATCTCTACCTCCCGAAGGCACCAGATGAGTGAGGGGTCAGTCTGCATTTTTCGTCAAGCCACTGTCAATGTGAGAGAACTCGTGTCCAGCTTATAAGCCTATACTTGCATAAACCACAAGTGAAGATAAACAATCTTTGGACAACACCCACCAGTGGGACTCGAACCCAGAAAGCACAACTACCTTCCAGTAGCTGGCATAACTAGTATGCTTTAACCCACTACGCCATCAGACCTTACAAAAGAAGTAGATAGTTCGAGATATATATCTCAAACATCTCTACCTCCCGAAGGCACCAGATGAGTGAGGGGTCAGTCTGCATTTTTCGTCAAGCCACTGTCAATGTGAGAGAACTCGTGTCCAGCTTATAAGCCTATACTTGCATAAACCACAAGTGAAGATAAACAATCTTTGGACAACACCCACCAGTGGGACTCGAACCCAGAAAGCACAACTACCTTCCAGTAGCTGGCATAACTAGTATGCTTTAACCCACTACGCCATCAGACCTTACAAAAGAAGTAGATAGTTCGAGATATATATCTCAAACATCTCTACCTCCCGAAGGCACCAGATGAGTGAGGGGTCAGTCTGCATTTTTCGTCAAGCCACTGTCAATGTGAGAGAACTCGTGTCCAGCTTATAAGCCTATACTTGCATAAACCACAAGTGAAGATAAACAATCTTTGGACAACACCCACCAGTGGGACTCGAACCCAGAAAGCACAACTACCTTCCAGTAGCTGGCATAACTAGTATGCTTTAACCCACTACGCCATCAGACCTTACAAAAGAAGTAGATAGTTCGAGATATATATCTCAAACATCTCTACCTCCCGAAGGCACCAGATGAGTGAGGGGTCAGTCTGCATTTTTCGTCAAGCCACTGTCAATGTGAGAGAACTCGTGTCCAGCTTATAAGCCTATACTTGCATAAACCACAAGTGAAGATAAACAATCTTTGGACAACACCCACCAGTGGGACTCGAACCCAGAAAGCACAACTACCTTCCAGTAGCTGGCATAACTAGTATGCTTTAACCCACTACGCCATCAGACCTTACAAAAGAAGTAGATAGTTCGAGATATATATATCTCAAACATCTCTACCTCCCGAAGGCACCAGATGAGTGAGGGGTCAGTCTGCATTTTTCGTCAAGCCACTGTCAATGTGAGAGAACTCGTGTCCAGCTTATAAGCCTATACTTGCATAAACCACAAGTGAAGATAAACAATCTTTGGACAACACCCACCAGTGGGACTCGAACCCAGAAAGCACAACTACCTTCCAGTAGCTGGCATAACTAGTATGCTTTAACCCACTACGCCATCAGACCTTACAAAAGAAGTAGATAGTTCGAGATATATATCTCAAACATCTCTACCTCCCGAAGGCACCAGATGAGTGAGGGGTCAGTCTGCATTTTTCGTCAAGCCACTGTCAATGTGAGAGAACTCGTGTCCAGCTTATAAGCCTATACTTGCATAAACCACAAGTGAAGATAAACAATCTTTGGACAACACCCACCAGTGGGACTCGAACCCAGAAAGCACAACTACCTTCCAGTAGCTGGCATAACTAGTATGCTTTAACCCACTACGCCATCAGACCTTACAAAAGAAGTAGATAGTTCGAGATATATATCTCAAACATCTCTACCTCCCGAAGGCACCAGATGAGTGAGGGGTCAGTCTGCATTTTTCGTCAAGCCACTGTCAATGTGAGAGAACTCGTGTCCAGCTTATAAGCCTATACTTGCATAAACCACAAGTGAAGATAAACAATCTTTGGACAACACCCACCAGTGGGACTCGAACCCAGAAAGCACAACTACCTTCCAGTAGCTGGCATAACTAGTATGCTTTAACCCACTACGCCATCAGACCTTACAAAAGAAGTAGATAGTTCGAGATATATATCTCAAACATCTCTACCTCCCGAAGGCACCAGATGAGTGAGGGGTCAGTCTGCATTTTTCGTCAAGCCACTGTCAATGTGAGAGAACTCGTGTCCAGCTTATAAGCCTATACTTGCATAAACCACAAGTGAAGATAAACAATCTTTGGACAACACCCACCAGTGGGACTCGAACCCAGAAAGCACAACTACCTTCCAGTAGCTGGCATAACTAGTATGCTTTAACCCACTACGCCATCAGACCTTACAAAAGAAGTAGATAGTTCGAGATATATATATCTCAAACATCTCTACCTCCCGAAGGCACCAGATGAGTGAGGGGTCAGTCTGCATTTTTCGTCAAGCCACTGTCAATGTGAGAGAACTCGTGTCCAGCTTATAAGCCTATACTTGCATAAACCACAAGTGAAGATAAACAATCTTTGGACAACACCCACCAGTGGGACTCGAACCCAGAAAGCACAACTACCTTCCAGTAGCTGGCATAACTAGTATGCTTTAACCCACTACGCCATCAGACCTTACAAAAGAAGTAGATAGTTCGAGATATATATCTCAAACATCTCTACCTCCCGAAGGCACCAGATGAGTGAGGGGTCAGTCTGCATTTTTCGTCAAGCCACTGTCAATGTGAGAGAACTCGTGTCCAGCTTATAAGCCTATACTTGCATAAACCACAAGTGAAGATAAACAATCTTTGGACAACACCCACCAGTGGGACTCGAACCCAGAAAGCACAACTACCTTCCAGTAGCTGGCATAACTAGTATGCTTTAACCCACTACGCCATCAGACCTTACAAAAGAAGTAGATAGTTCGAGATATATATCTCAAACATCTCTACCTCCCGAAGGCACCAGATGAGTGAGGGGTCAGTCTGCATTTTTCGTCAAGCCACTGTCAATGTGAGAGAACTCGTGTCCAGCTTATAAGCCTATACTTGCATAAACCACAAGTGAAGATAAACAATCTTTGGACAACACCCACCAGTGGGACTCGAACCCAGAAAGCACAACTACCTTCCAGTAGCTGGCATAACTAGTATGCTTTAACCCACTACGCCATCAGACCTTACAAAAGAAGTAGATAGTTCGAGATATATATCTCAAACATCTCTACCTCCCGAAGGCACCAGATGAGTGAGGGGTCAGTCTGCATTTTTCGTCAAGCCACTGTCAATGTGAGAGAACTCGTGTCCAGCTTATAAGCCTATACTTGCATAAACCACAAGTGAAGATAACAATCTTTGGACAACACCCACCAGTGGGACTCGAACCCAGAAAGCACAACTACCTTCCAGTAGCTGGCATAACTAGTATGCTTTAACCCACTACGCCATCAGACCTTACAAAAGAAGTAGATAGTTCGAGATATATATCTCAAACATCTCTACCTCCCGAAGGCACCAGATGAGTGAGGGGTCAGTCTGCATTTTTCGTCAAGCCACTGTCAATGTGAGAGAACTCGTGTCCAGCTTATAAGCCTATACTTGCATAAACCACAAGTGAAGATAACAATCTTTGGACAACACCCACCAGTGGGACTCGAACCCAGAAAGCACAACTACCTTCCAGTAGCTGGCATAACTAGTATGCTTTAACCCACTACGCCATCAGACCTTACAAAAGAAGTAGATAGTTCGAGATATATATCTCAAACATCTCTACCTCCCGAAGGCACCAGATGAGTGAGGGGTCAGTCTGCATTTTTCGTCAAGCCACTGTCAATGTGAGAGAACTCGTGTCCAGCTTATAAGCCTATACTTGCATAAACCACAAGTGAAGATTAACAATCTTTGGACAACACCCACCAGTGGGACTCGAACCCAGAAAGCACAACTACCTTCCAGTAGCTGGCATAACTAGTATGCTTTAACCCACTACGCCATCAGACCTTACAAAAGAAGTAGATAGTTCGAGATATATATCTCAAACATCTCTACCTCCCGAAGGCACCAGATGAGTGAGGGGTCAGTCTGCATTTTTCGTCAAGCCACTGTCAATGTGAGAGAACTCGTGTCCAGCTTATAAGCCTATACTTGCATAAACCACAAGTGAAGATTAACAATCTTTGGACAACACCCACCAGTGGGACTCGAACCCAGAAAGCACAACTACCTTCCAGTAGCTGGCATAACTAGTATGCTTTAACCCACTACGCCATCAGACCTTACAAAAGAAGTAGATAGTTCGAGATATATATCTCAAACATCTCCTACCTCCCGAAGGCACCAGATGAGTGAGGGGTCAGTCTGCATTTTTCGTCAAGCCACTGTCAATGTGAGAGAACTCGTGTCCAGCTTATAAGCCTATACTTGCATAAACCACAAGTGAAGATTAACAATCTTTGGACAACACCCACCAGTGGGACTCGAACCCAGAAAGCACAACTACCTTCCAGTAGCTGGCATAACTAGTATGCTTTAACCCACTACGCCATCAGACCTTACAAAAGAAGTAGATAGTTCGAGATATATATCTCAAACATCTCCTACCTCCCGAAGGCACCAGATGAGTGAGGGGTCAGTCTGCATTTTTCGTCAAGCCACTGTCAATGTGAGAGAACTCGTGTCCAGCTTATAAGCCTATACTTGCATAAACCACAAGTGAAGATAACAATCTTTGGACAACACCCACCAGTGGGACTCGAACCCAGAAAGCACAACTACCTTCCAGTAGCTGGCATAACTAGTATGCTTTAACCCACTACGCCATCAGACCTTACAAAAGAAGTAGATAGTTCGAGATATATATCTCAAACATCTCCTACCTCCCGAAGGCACCAGATGAGTGAGGGGTCAGTCTGCATTTTTCGTCAAGCCACTGTCAATGTGAGAGAACTCGTGTCCAGCTTATAAGCCTATACTTGCATAAACCACAAGTGAAGATTAACAATCTTTGGACAACACCCACCAGTGGGACTCGAACCCAGAAAGCACAACTACCTTCCAGTAGCTGGCATAACTAGTATGCTTTAACCCACTACGCCATCAGACCTTACAAAAGAAGTAGATAGTTCGAGATATATATCTCAAACATCTCCACCTCCCGAAGGCACCAGATGAGTGAGGGGTCAGTCTGCATTTTTCGTCAAGCCACTGTCAATGTGAGAGAACTCGTGTCCAGCTTATAAGCCTATACTTGCATAAACCACAAGTGAAGATTAACAATCTTTGGACAACACCCACCAGTGGGACTCGAACCCAGAAAGCACAACTACCTTCCAGTAGCTGGCATAACTAGTATGCTTTAACCCACTACGCCATCAGACCTTACAAAAGAAGTAGATAGTTCGAGATATATATCTCAAACATCTCCACCTCCCGAAGGCACCAGATGAGTGAGGGGTCAGTCTGCATTTTTCGTCAAGCCACTGTCAATGTGAGAGAACTCGTGTCCAGCTTATAAGCCTATACTTGCATAAACCACAAGTGAAGATTAACAATCTTTGGACAACACCCACCAGTGGGACTCGAACCCAGAAAGCACAACTACCTTCCAGTAGCTGGCATAACTAGTATGCTTTAACCCACTACGCCATCAGACCTTACAAAAGAAGTAGATAGTTCGAGATATATATCTCAAACATCTCCACCTCCCGAAGGCACCAGATGAGTGAGGGGTCAGTCTGCATTTTTCGTCAAGCCACTGTCAATGTGAGAGAACTCGTGTCCAGCTTATAAGCCTATACTTGCATAAACCACAAGTGAAGATTAACAATCTTTGGACAACACCCACCAGTGGGACTCGAACCCAGAAAGCACAACTACCTTCCAGTAGCTGGCATAACTAGTATGCTTTAACCCACTACGCCATCAGACCTTACAAAAGAAGTAGATAGTTCGAGATATATATCTCAAACATCTCCACCTCCCGAAGGCACCAGATGAGTGAGGGGTCAGTCTGCATTTTTCGTCAAGCCACTGTCAATGTGAGAGAACTCGTGTCCAGCTTATAAGCCTATACTTGCATAAACCACAAGTGAAGATTAACAATCTTTGGACAACACCCACCAGTGGGACTCGAACCCAGAAAGCACAACTACCTTCCAGTAGCTGGCATAACTAGTATGCTTTAACCCACTACGCCATCAGACCTTACAAAAGAAGTAGATAGTTCGAGATATATATCTCAAACATCTCCACCTCCCGAAGGCACCAGATGAGTGAGGGGTCAGTCTGCATTTTTCGTCAAGCCACTGTCAATGTGAGAGAACTCGTGTCCAGCTTATAAGCCTATACTTGCATAAACCACAAGTGAAGATTAACAATCTTTGGACAACACCCACCAGTGGGACTCGAACCCAGAAAGCACAACTACCTTCCAGTAGCTGGCATAACTAGTATGCTTTAACCCACTACGCCATCAGACCTTACAAAAGAAGTAGATAGTTCGAGATATATATCTCAAACATCTCCACCTCCCGAAGGCACCAGATGAGTGAGGGGTCAGTCTGCATTTTTCGTCAAAGCCACTGTCAATGTGAGAGAACTCGTGTCCAGCTTATAAGCCTATACTTGCATAAACCACAAGTGAAGATTAACAATCTTTGGACAACACCCACCAGTGGGACTCGAACCCAGAAAGCACAACTACCTTCCAGTAGCTGGCATAACTAGTATGCTTTAACCCACTACGCCATCAGACCTTACAAAAGAAGTAGATAGTTCGAGATATATATCTCAAACATCTCCACCTCCCGAAGGCACCAGATGAGTGAGGGGTCAGTCTGCATTTTTCGTCAAGCCACTGTCAATGTGAGAGAACTCGTGTCCAGCTTATAAGCCTATACTTGCATAAACCACAAGTGAAGATTAACAATCTTTGGACAACACCCACCAGTGGGACTCGAACCCAGAAAGCACAACTACCTTCCAGTAGCTGGCATAACTAGTATGCTTTAACCCACTACGCCATCAGACCTTACAAAAGAAGTAGATAGTTCGAGATATATATCTCAAACATCTCCACCTCCCGAAGGCACCAGATGAGTGAGGGGTCAGTCTGCATTTTTCGTCAAGCCACTGTCAATGTGAGAGAACTCGTGTCCAGCTTATAAGCCTATACTTGCATAAACCACAAGTGAAGATTAACAATCTTTGGACAACACCCACCAGTGGGACTCGAACCCAGAAAGCACAACTACCTTCCAGTAGCTGGCATAACTAGTATGCTTTAACCCACTACGCCATCAGACCTTACAAAAGAAGTAGATAGTTCGAGATATATATCTCAAACATCTCCACCTCCCGAAGGCACCAGATGAGTGAGGGGTCAGTCTGCATTTTTCGTCAAGCCACTGTCAATGTGAGAGAACTCGTGTCCAGCTTATAAGCCTATACTTGCATAAACCACAAGTGAAGATTAAACAATCTTTGGACAACACCCACCAGTGGGACTCGAACCCAGAAAGCACAACTACCTTCCAGTAGCTGGCATAACTAGTATGCTTTAACCCACTACGCCATCAGACCTTACAAAAGAAGTAGATAGTTCGAGATATATATCTCAAACATCTCCACCTCCCGAAGGCACCAGATGAGTGAGGGGTCAGTCTGCATTTTTCGTCAAGCCACTGTCAATGTGAGAGAACTCGTGTCCAGCTTATAAGCCTATACTTGCATAAACCACAAGTGAAGATTAACAATCTTTGGACAACACCCACCAGTGGGACTCGAACCCAGAAAGCACAACTACCTTCCAGTAGCTGGCATAACTAGTATGCTTTAACCCACTACGCCATCAGACCTTACAAAAGAAGTAGATAGTTCGAGATATATATCTCAAACATCTCCACCTCCCGAAGGCACCAGATGAGTGAGGGGTCAGTCTGCATTTTTCGTCAAGCCACTGTCAATGTGAGAGAACTCGTGTCCAGCTTATAAGCCTATACTTGCATAAACCACAAGTGAAGATTAACAATCTTTGGACAACACCCACCAGTGGGACTCGAACCCAGAAAGCACAACTACCTTCCAGTAGCTGGCATAACTAGTATGCTTTAACCCACTACGCCATCAGACCTTACAAAAGAAGTAGATAGTTCGAGATATATATCTCAAACATCTCCACCTCCCGAAGGCACCAGATGAGTGAGGGGTCAGTCTGCATTTTTCGTCAAGCCACTGTCAATGTGAGAGAACTCGTGTCCAGCTTATAAGCCTATACTTGCATAAACCACAAGTGAAGATTAACAATCTTTGGACAACACCCACCAGTGGGACTCGAACCCAGAAAGCACAACTACCTTCCAGTAGCTGGCATAACTAGTATGCTTTAACCCACTACGCCATCAGACCTTACAAAAGAAGTAGATAGTTCGAGATATATATCTCAAACATCTCCACCTCCCGAAGGCACCAGATGAGTGAGGGGTCAGTCTGCATTTTTCGTCAAGCCACTGTCAATGTGAGAGAACTCGTGTCCAGCTTATAAGCCTATACTTGCATAAACCACAAGTGAAGATTAACAATCTTTGGACAACACCCACCAGTGGGACTCGAACCCAGAAAGCACAACTACCTTCCAGTAGCTGGCATAACTAGTATGCTTTAACCCACTACGCCATCAGACCTTACAAAAGAAGTAGATAGTTCGAGATATATATCTC
The DNA here is from genome assembly GCF_040958095.1 of Procambarus clarkii. NCBI lineage: Eukaryota > Metazoa > Arthropoda > Malacostraca > Decapoda > Cambaridae > Procambarus > Procambarus clarkii. Next base: position 22,196,078 of record NC_091232.1, read on the forward strand.
AAACATCTCCACCTCCCGAAGGCACCAGATGAGTGAGGGGTCAGTCTGCATTTTTCGTCAAGCCACTGTCAATGTGAGAGAACTCGTGTCCAGCTTATAAGCCTATACTTGCATAAACCACAAGTGAAGATTAACAATCTTTGGACAACACCCACCAGTGGGACTCGAACCCAGAAAGCACAACTACCTTCCAGTAGCTGGCATAACTAGTATGCTTTAACCCACTACGCCATCAGACCTTACAAAAGAAGTAGATAGTTCGAGATATATATCTCAAACATCTCCACCTCCCGAAGGCACCAGATGAGTGAGGGGTCAGTCTGCATTTTTCGTCAAGCCACTGTCAATGTGAGAGAACTCGTGTCCAGCTTATAAGCCAATACTTGCATAAACCACAAGTGAAGATTAACAATCTTTGGACAACACCCACCAGTGGGACTCGAACCCAGAAAGCACAACTACCTTCCAGTAGCTGGCATAACTAGTATGCTTTAACCCACTACGCCATCAGACCTTACAAAAGAAGTAGATAGTTCGAGATATATATCTCAAACATCTCCACCTCCCGAAGGCACCAGATGAGTGAGGGGTCAGTCTGCATTTTTCGTCAAGCCACTGTCAATGTGAGAGAACTCGTGTCCAGCTTATAAGCCTATACTTGCATAAACCACAAGTGAAGATTAACAATCTTTGGACAACACCCACCAGTGGGACTCGAACCCAGAAAGCACAACTACCTTCCAGTAGCTGGCATAACTAGTATGCTTTAACCCACTACGCCATCAGACCTTACAAAAGAAGTAGATAGTTCGAGATATATATCTCAAACATCTCCTCCTCCCGAAGGCACCAGATGAGTGAGGGGTCAGTCTGCATTTTTCGTCAAGCCACTGTCAATGTGAGAGAACTCGTGTCCAGCTTATAAGCCTATACTTGCATAAACCACAAGTGAAGATTAACAATCTTTGGACAACACCCACCAGTGGGACTCGAACCCAGAAAGCACAACTACCTTCCAGTAGCTGGCATAACTAGTATGCTTTAACCCACTACGCCATCAGACCTTACAAAAGAAGTAGATAGTTCGAGATATATATCTCAAACATCTCCACCTCCCGAAGGCACCAGATGAGTGAGGGGTCAGTCTGCATTTTTCGTCAAGCCACTGTCAATGTGAGAGAACTCGTGTCCAGCTTATAAGCCTATACTTGCATAAACCACAAGTGAAGATTAACAATCTTTGGACAACACCCACCAGTGGGACTCGAACCCAGAAAGCACAACTACCTTCCAGTAGCTGGCATAACTAGTATGCTTTAACCCACTACGCCATCAGACCTTACAAAAGAAGTAGATAGTTCGAGATATATATCTCAAACATCTCCACCTCCCGAAGGCACCAGCTGAGTGAGGGGTCAGTCTGCATTTTTCGTCAAGCCACTGTCAATGTGAGAGAACTCGTGTCCAGCTTATAAGCATATACTTGCATAAACCACAAGTGAAGATTAACAATCTTTAGACAACACCCACCAGTGGGACTCGAACCCAGAAAGCACAACTACCTTCCAGTAGCTGGCATAACTAGTATGCTTTAACCCACTACGCCATCAGACCTTACAAAAGAAGTAGATAGTTCGAGATATATATCTCAAACATCTCCACCTCCCGAAGGCACCAGATGAGTGAGGGGTCAGTCTGCATTTTTCGTCAAGCCACTGTCAATGTGAGAGAACTCGTGTCCAGCTTATAAGCCTATACTTGCATAAACCACAAGTGAAGATTAACAATCTTTGGACAACACCCACCAGTGGGACTCGAACCCAGAAAGCACAACTACCTTCCAGTAGCTGGCATAACTAGTATGCTTTAACCCACTACGCCATCAGACCTTACAAAAGAAGTAGATAGTTCGAGATATATATCTCAAACATCTCCACCTCCCGAAGGCACCAGATGAGTGAGGGGTCAGTCTGCATTTTTCGTCAAGCCACTGTCAATGTGAGAGAACTCGTGTCCAGCTTATAAGCCTATACTTGCATTAACTACAAGTGAAGATTAACAATCTTTGGACAACACCCACCAGTGGGACTCGAACCCAGAAAGCACAACTACCTTCCAGTAGCTGGCATAACTAGTATGCTTTAACCCACTACGCCATCAGACCTTACAAAAGAAGTAGATAGTTCGAGATATATATCTCAAACATCTCCACCTCCCGAAGGCACCAGATGAGTGAGGGGTCAGTCTGCATTTTTCGTCAAGCCACTGTCAATGTGAGAGAACTCGTGTCCAGCTTATAAGCCTATACTTGCATAAACCACAAGTGAAGATTAACAATCTTTGGACAACACCCACCAGTGGGACTCGAACCCAGAAAGCACAACTACCTTCCAGTAGCTGGCATAACTAGTATGCTTTAACCCACTACGCCATCAGACCTTACAAAAGAAGTAGATAGTTCGAGATATATATCTCAAACATCTCCACCTCCCGAAGGCACCAGATGAGTGAGGGGTCAGTCTGCATTTTTCGTCAAGCCACTGTCAATGTGAGAGAACTCGTGTCCAGCTTATAAGCCTATACTTGCATAAACCACAAGTGAAGATTAACAATCTTTGGACAACACCCACCAGTGGGACTCGAACCCAGAAAGCACAACTACCTTCCAGTAGCTGGCATAACTAGTATGCTTTAACCCACTACGCCATCAGACCTTACAAAAGAAGTAGATAGTTCGAGATATATATCTCAAACATCTCCACCTCCCGAAGGCGCCAGATGAGTGAGGGGGTCAGTCTGCATTTTTCGTCAAGCCACTGTCAATGTGAGAGAACTCGTGTCCAGCTTATAAGCCTATACTTGCATAAACCACAAGTGAAGATTAACAATCTTTGGACAACACCCACCAGTGGGACTCGAACCCAGAAAGCACAACTACCTTCCAGTAGCTGGCATAACTAGTATGCTTTAACCCACTACGCCATCAGACCTTACAAAAGAAGTAGATCGTTCGAGATATATATCTCAAACATCTCCACCTCCCGAAGGCACCAGATGAGTGAGGGGTCAGTCTGCATTTTTCGTCAAGCCACTGTCAATGTGAGAGAACTCGTGTCCAGCTTATAAGCCTATACTTGCATAAACCACAAGTGAAGATTAACAATCTTTGGACAACACCCACCAGTGGGACTCGAACCCAGGAAGCACAACTACCTTCCAGTAGCTGGCATAACTAGTATGCTTTAACCCACTACGCCATCAGACCTTACAAAAGAAGTAGATAGTTCGAGATATATATCTCAAACATCTCCACCTCCCGAAGGCACCAGATGAGTGAGGGGTCAGTCTGCATTTTTCGTCAAGCCACTGTCAATGTGAGAGAACTCGTGTCCAGCTTATAAGCCTATACTTGCATAAACCACAAGTGAAGATTAACAATCTTTGGACAACACCCACCAGTGGGACTCGAACCCAGAAAGCACAACTACCTTCCAGTAGCTGGCATAACTAGTATGCTTTAACCCACTACGCCATCAGACCTTACAAAAGAAGTAGATAGTTCGAGATATATATCTCAAACATCTCCACCTCCCGAAGGCACCAGATGAGTGAGGGGTCAGTCTGCATTTTTCGTCAAGCCACTGTCAATGTGAGAGAACTCGTGTCCAGCTTATAAGCCTATACTTGCATAAACCACAAGTGAAGATTAACAATCTTTGGACAACACCCACCAGTGGGACTCGAACCCAGAAAGCACAACTACCTTCCAGTAGCTGGCATAACTAGTATGCTTTAACCCACTACGCCATCAGACCTTACAAAAGAAGTAGATAGTTCGAGATATATATCTCAAACATCTCCACCTCCCGAAGGCGCCAGATGAGTGAGGGGTCAGTCTGCATTTTTCGTCAAGCCACTGTCAATGTGAGAGAACTCGTGTCCAGCTTATAAGCCTATACTTGCATAAACCACAAGTGAAGATTAACAATCTTTGGACAACACCCACCAGTGGGACTCGAACCCAGAAAGCACAACTACCTTCCAGTAGCTGGCATAACTAGTATGCTTTAACCCACTACGCCATCAGACCTTACAAAAGAAGTAGATAGTTCGTTTATGCAAGTATAGGCTTATAAGCTGGACACGAGTTCTCTCACATTGACAGTGGCTTGACGAAAAATGCAGACTGACCCCTCACTCATCTGGTGCCTTCGGGAGGTGGAGATGTTTGAGATATATATCTCGAACTATCTACTTCTTTTGTAAGGTCTGATGGCATAGTGGGTTAAAGCATACTAGTTATGCCAGCTACTGGAAGGTAGTTGTGCTTTCTGGGTTCGAGTCCCACTGGTGGGTGTTGTCCAAAGATTGTTAATCTTCACTTGTGGTTTATGCAAGTATAGGCTTATAAGCTGGACACGAGTTCTCTCACATTGACAGTGGCTTGACGAAAAATGCAGACTGTCCCCTCACTCATCTGGTGCCTTCGGGAGGTGGAGATGTTTGAGATATATATCTCGAACTATCTACTTCTTTTGTAAGGTCTGATGGCGTAGTGGGTTAAAGCATACTAGTTATGCCAGCTACTGGAAGGTAGTTGTGCTTTCTGGGTTCGAGTCCCACTGGTGGGTGTTGTCCAAAGATTGTTAATCTTCACTTGTGGTTTATGCAAGTATAGGCTTATAAGCTGGACACGAGTTCTCTCACATTGACAGTGGCTTGACGAAAAATGCAGACTGACCCCTCACTCATCTGGTGCCTTCGGGAGGTGGAGATGTTTGAGATATATATCTCGAACTATCTACTTCTTTTGTAAGGTCTGATGGCGTAGTGGGTTAAAGCATACTAGTTATGCCAGCTACTGGAAGGTAGTTGTGCTTTCTGGGTTCGAGTCCCACTGGTGGGTGTTGTCCAAAGATTGTTAATCTTCACTTGTGGTTTATGCAAGTATAGGCTTATAAGCTGGACACGAGTTCTCTCACATTGACAGTGGCTTGACGAAAAATGCAGACTGACCCCTCACTCATCTGGTGCCTTCGGGAGGTGGAGATGTTTGAGATATATATCTCGAACTATCTACTTCTTTTGTAAGGTCTGATGGCGTAGTGGGTTAAAGCATACTAGTTATGCCAGCTACTGGAAGGTAGTTGTGCTTTCTGGGTTCGAGTCCCACTGGTGGGTGTTGTCCAAAGATTGTTTATATATAAATATATATATATATATATATATATATATATATATATATATATATATATATATATATATATATATATATATATATATATATATATATATATATATATATATATATATACATATATATATATATATATATATATATATATATATATATATATATATATATATATATATATATATATATATATATATATATATATATATATATATATGCAATTGACGATCACAGAACACTGATCATTTTATGCGGAAAATCCACAGAGAAATATGAAATGAGGTGAACGTTTCGGCTTTGTTAAAGCCTTTGTCAACACCAGACTGACTAAGGAGAAGGAAGAAGGGGGAGGATATATAGGCCGACACCTGACCAACCCATCCCTAGGGTTGGTCAGGTGTAATTAACCAAAAACAGGTATAGCTTAGCTTAGAATGGTCAAACAGAATTAAGCGGTCAGAGAATAAGGATGAAAGAATAAAGAAAAGCCTCATGAACACACAATATATGAATATACAATTATAATGAGACATTGTAGGCCTCTCTATCAGAGTTGTTTCTTAAACTGTTGTGCAATATTATAACTTAAAAATGGATCAAGTTTTTACATTCCAGTACTAACATTAAGAAGATTTGGACACTGATTAGAACAGACTCAATCAAATTCCGTTCCACGAAATCCCCACAATTGGTAATGCTTTTTGCCCCATTCCAGTTAATATTGTGATCGCATAAACTCGTATGTAGATACAATGCATTAGACGTTTGGGCAGTTCTAATACTATAAGCATCTTTCATCCTTATTCTCTGACCGCTTAATCCTCTTTGACCATTCTAAGCTTAGCTATACCTGTTTTTGGTTAATTACACCTGACCAACCCTAGGGATGGGTTGGTCAGGTGTCGGCCTATATATCCTCCCCCTTCTTCCTTCTCCTTAGTCAGTCTGGTGTTGACAAAGGCTTTAACAAAGCCGAAACGTTCACCTCATTTCATATTTCTCTGTGGATTTTCCGCATATATATATATATATATATATATATATATATATATATATATATATATATATATATATATATATATATATATATATATATATTGGGATTGGGCTCACAGTCTTTGGGATTTGGAATTTGGGCTCACAGTCTCAAATCTGGATCCGTGCACGCAGCCACCACACCTATCAGTTGATGACACACATATATGAAACTCTAAGAAACTTGGACTCTCTCTCTTATAAATCCTCACAAAAGACTGCATAACTACTCTACCCTATCTTGCAACCCTGATAACAGGTAATGATGGCTTATCAGACTGTATGGCCGGAGCCTCAGTTAGCAAAGTCTGGTCATCAAAGATTCACCTTCCCTCAAGTCAAGATGGCTTCCACCGCTCTTGCTTCGTCGCCCCTTAACACACTATTCTTTATATTTCTAACCAAAGCCTTTATTGACTTTATTTACCATATTCCCCATGCATACTTTTTGATTGAGTCCATTTTTCCCTCACATAGTTAGGCTATTCCGGTTCACATTATTCCTAAGAATCTCCAGCTGAGAAGGTACTACTTTGCTGGGCGGAGTATTACTGGTATCTCACGGCCTCCCAGATATCAGCTGTAGATATTTTCCTATCAAATATTGTCCATTGTGTCCACAAACAATTTATAATTGAAACTAACCTCCACAGGAGGTAAGGTTCGTAACATGCTCCTTTTGGGGGATTTTTATCCATGAGCCTGCCCCTCTGGGATGATGCACTGACGAATACACGAGGCCATTATATGGAACCTTTCGTCCTCTCTTCATTCTTTCTACTGAATTTTGGCGAGAAGACTCATGTTAACTTGTGCACTTGCACTCTTTCCTGTATTGATCTTTCCCTCTGCTCGTCCTCCCTTTATCTAGACCTGTTGTGGAGGGTCCTCGATGACCTCCATAATAGTGAGAGTTGTATCATCCTCATAACCCTCTTTTCTCTCAGCCCAACTCTCTCGTTCCCTCGGTGCTGGTTTGAAGAGGCGGCCTGGAATCTTTTCACACTATTTACTTCTCTTTCCCACCTATTTGATCTGCCTCTCTTGCGAAAATTCGTTCTGTTAAACGACACCTTATTGGACGCTGCCCTCCTCTCTATTTCTTACTATGCCTCCTGTGGCACGTTGAAGTGCATTCACAGTGGGAATTCGGACTGAGTTCGGACTGCATGCTATAGTCGTGCAGCCTGGAAAAGGCACCTATGTCGACAGACTTTTTTATATTTTGTTCTGGAAGGTGAGTGCTGAGGTTCTTAGATGCTGTCTCCACCATTACTGCCGACACCCCCTCTACCTCAAGTCTTAAAGAAAATTATTAAGTTTGGTGGGAAATTTGTTTCAGGCATATCACCTGTCCTACATCTCCATAGTTATGTCATGGCGGATCCAGTGTTGGCCGCAAACAAACTGGGTTAACACTTATCAGCTGTTAGCTTTGGTTCTCACTTTCCTCTCTTATACATCCCGTCTAGAGCCCTTGGTCTTTCAGTCCCCTCCAGCTCCCATCTGTTCTCCCATATCTTCTCACTATCGCAAGTCCAGTCGGCCCTGACACTCTAAAGTACTACTGTGGTAGGCTCAGACGGCGTTCATTATGAGATGCTTCACCATCTCCCTCAGGGTGCCTTTCATTGTTTTCTGATTATTTATATTCGTATACAGGTGACGTCATCAGTCCCAGAAGACTGGTTTCAGGTGGTTCTTCCTATTACAAAACCATTACTCTAGGGACAGTTGGCAGGGTCGTTGGTCTTGTGTTACAAGTAAAATAGTGCGAGGTGTTAAGGGTAGCCTGTCCTCTTAACCTGTCTCCTACCACCATAATCGGCGCTAGGAAACTGTTTTAGTTAGATTACATATTGGCCATACACGTTTTACTTATGGGCTCTTAATGGAATAGTGCTGTTAGAATTAAGTTTTGGTGTAGGATTAAGTTCTGTTTAGGTTAGGTGCATAATGTTTCCAGCAGATGCTCTTTTGTTTTTCTGATCACTGTAAATAGTAAGTCAAGTAACCCATATCCCGGTGACATCATTTTCTGTTATTAACAAACGCCCTGTGGATCACAAGTTCGTTTATCTTCCCACCGAATTATAACAATGGCGATGAGGATTACCAGGTAATGCACAGAATCCGGGTACAAGACGAGGTGAGGACCATCAGCAAGAGCAGAGTGTGTTGTGTGGACGGGCGGTAGAACTTAGACAACAGTGAGTTGTGTTCCACCCCTTGGCCATGACTGTATCTCTCATCACAATGGAACGTTTCATGCTATCCAGATCTCGCTGGACCTGTGGCTGAGCCTGCAGGAAGCAAACTTCCAATACCACGGCATTAATGAGATCACAAACAAGACATCGGTACTCTTATTTTCATTAGGAACATCAGTATATAGTGTCATGGGTAATGTGTGGGTGCCAGAGTTACCATATACGATGACCTATAAAGATCTGATTACTCTGCTTAAATGTCATTATATAAATCATTAAACCAGAGAAATCATTAAACCTTCATATCCCGGGACTTTGATTGATTTCCAGAAGAGGACGAAAAAGAAGCACGAATTCCTACAGGATTTACATGCGGATTTGAAGACGTTCAAGATCTAGTACTTTTTTTGGAACAATAAAATACATCTCAAAGGGATAGAGTAGCTTAGGCTATTTATACTCTCATGAAGGTGTTGTTAACAACTGTAGCTTTAGAGCACAGTTTGACTGCCGGGTGATGTACCAGTTTTTAATTGCCGGAGAAAATGATATATTTTTACCTAACATAGTGGCGGAAATCTTGGATTTACAGCGGATGGCTTCAAGGATAGTGTTAGAGAAGATTTTTACCTGGAAAGGGCTTTCGGAGGTAAGAAAACCACTACCCAAAAATTATGGTCGTACAAGGCCAGATGAGATGTAAACACTGTGGATAGAATCACAGTAGTGGCAACTGCAGGTATAAGGAATACATATGCAACTTTTGTGCAGAGAGTACTTGGAAACAAGCAGCGAGGCCTTGGGGAGGATATGACCGGGAAAGGCAAGAAGAAGAAGAGGTAATGGTACAGTGTTCAAGGCAGTAGAGGAAGGTAAAACGTCTGAAGAAGCTGCAGGTGCAGAAAGCAGACTATATTCAGGGAAATTAAAAGTATGTTCAGTGAAGTCACAAGTGGTGAATTTTGAAATTAATAGGAAGTTGGTTCCCTTGGAACTGGACACTGGTGCTGCAGTGTCAACATTGTTTAGAAATTTGGCAGATACCTTGCAATTAAGTGTAAAACCATGTGAGAAATCATTAAATGCCTATGATAATGTACCGATTAAGGTCCATGGCGAGGTGTCAGAAAAAGTAGGTATAACAGGAAAGAAATTGTCCATGACTTTTATGTAGTTGATCCACACAATCCTAGCCTTTTTTCTTGGCTGGCCTGGATGAATTGTCTCTAGTGAAAAAATAAATAGTGCTGAAGATATTATGGTTAGAGGGTCCGGGTAGTACAGTTTGATTCGTTCTCGACTCACCATTGAGAATTCCAGATTCAAATCCTGTAGAACATAAATTGTTGGGCGTGTTTCCTTCCACCTCATGCTCTTGTCCACCTAGCAGTAAATAGGTATCCAGGAGTTAGTCAGCTTGATGTTGGGTTGCATTCTGGGCGCGGTCAGTAATTCACCCCTGGGGGGAGGGACCTTGGTATAAGCCTAATATGTACAGTATGTATAACCAGGCTTCCTGTTCCCCAACACAATGAATAATTATTATTACTAAAATTATATGTTGAACAAATATACAGTGGATGCAGGTGAACTAGTATGGTGGCAGAAATTCTCCTGAAAAGGGGCGCTTCACTAAATATTTCAAGCAAGAACACTTCTTTTCCATTAAAAGCAACTGGTTCAATCAACTGGTTGATTGAACCAGTTGCTTTTAAGGCATGTTGCAAAAGTCATTTTGGAGCTAATTACACATAATGAGTGGGAAGCCCCAATTGTAATAGTGTTGAAGGCAGACAATGAATCCATGAGAGTATGTGCAGATTTTAAAGAATTTAATAACCGCATTCATTGTAAAAAGTACCCTTTTCCTAAGATAGATGTGATGTTGTCAGTGGTTTGCAAGGAGGCAATCTGTTCTAAGATTGACCTGAAAGATGCTGTTATAACCACGCATACACCAGTATGATTATACTGAGATTGGTATATGAGTGTGCTCAAACTATACAATGATATCTTCGTTGATAGCCTCGTATCACGTACATTGTGTATATGATGTAATCTCACGTTACCATATATTAATCTTATTTTATGTATTGTCAATGTGTGACATACATTTCTGAGTCTATATTAGTTCTGCATCAAAGATGTATGCCATGTAATTGTGGATATATATATATATATATATATATATATATATATATATATATATATATATATATATATATATATATATATATATATATATATATATTATTAAATATGACCGAAAAAGTAAGATTAATAATTCTAACACGAATTTTCTCAATCTTTCGTACATTACGCTTCACTGTTGGAGGTAAATCAAAAATCACTTCTCCAAAATTCATTTTTATTTCTAGTCTGACGCGACACGGGCGCGTTTCGTAAAACTTATTACATTTTCAAAGACTTCACAAATACACAACTGATTAGAACTTACGTCTCTCTGATATTATATCTACATTTGAGTGAGGTGGGAAGGGTGATGTGGCATTAACACAAGACAGAACAGGAGGGGATATTAATAAGGTATTAAAAGTATCAACACAAGACAGAACAGAAACAATGGAAATGTACGAAAGATTGAGAAAATTCGTGTTAGAATTATTAATCTTACTTTTTCGGTCATATTTAATAATATATGTCTACAGGAAAGACTGCTACCAAAATATACTAATATTAAAGTGCACGACCCAGCAGCAAGGAATCAAGCCTTCACGATAAAATATCGCCAGGATCTGATTCGTGATCAGATATACAAGGCAGAGAATGAAATCAAAGACAACAAAACGCAACTACTTCATGCTACAAACGAGTGGAGAAATAGCAACATCGACCATAGTATCCGTACCCGCATTGAACAACACCTCGACATCCTCACAGACCAACATCACCTCAGCACTGAAACAAGGATTATCAAGAAACTAACAACATTATATGGAGGACCTATGGCAATTCCACGACCAAGAGATGGCTTCCTGAACCTTGCAGGAATTAACCTCACTGAGGACCAAGTCACTCTCCTAAATCTGGGCATAAACTGTCATGTTATGTCCAGACCGAGTGAAATGGCCCGGAAAGTAGAGTTGGAAATTCTGTTGGACGACATATTCGACCTCGAGACACAAAAGAAGGTCACTACCAAAGATACCTTACAAGCAGAACTTATTGCAGAAGGAGGAAAGAATCGAGGCAACTACAGAAGCACCATACTGTCCCCCGAGCTTAAAGCGGCAGCTAAAAGCCTTCGTGAGAACAAGGAGATAGTTGTCAGGAGAGGTGACAAGTCGCCAATATATGTCATTCTTAAAAAAGACGAATATCTGGCGAAAATGAACATCATACTCTCTGACCAAACTAAGTTCCAAAGGGTAACGAAGGACACTACAGCCGAATTAAAAGCCAAGGTCAACAAACTGATCGAAACTGTGAACGCCAAGAAATCCGGACTCCACCTGCCAAAGATCATTGGGGAATATAAACCTGGATATGCGTATGGAAATGTCAAGACGCACAAGCCTGGAAACCCACTTCGGCCAATCATTAGCCAGATACCCACACCCACGTACAGACTGGCGAAGCGACTCAACGGCCTGCTGACTCCTTATGTTCCTTGCGCCTTCAGCCTGAAGTCTCCAAAGGAATTTGTGGACTTACTGCAGGGCACACGGGCCACAGGGATAAGAGCCTCGTTGGACGTAGAATCGCTGTTTACCAACGTACCTGTGGACGAGACAATCGGAATGATAGCCGACAGAGTGTATCGTGATCCAGCCTGTACTCCTCTTGACATGCCAGAAAGTATTCTGAGGAAACTACTCCAAGCTTGTACTAAAGAGGCACCCTTCTTGAGCCCGGATGGGCACATGTATAAGCAAGTAGATGGGGTCGCCATGGGTTCTCCCCTAGGTGTCCTGTTTGCAAACTTCTACATGGGTACCATCGAGCAAAAAGTCTTAGTCGACATGAACTTGAAACCGGCCATATACTGCAGGTATGTTGACGACATTTTTACACAGGTACCTGATGTCAGACATCTGCAGGAGCTGAAGGAGGCATTTGAGCAGAGTTCCGTGCTGCGTTTCACTTACGAGATGGAAAAGGATGGGAAGCTGCCTTTTCTAGATGTAACAGTCATGGAAAAGGGCGGAGGTTTCCACACTGCAGTCTACACTAAGGAAACAAACATAGGAATGTGCCTAAATGCCAACAGCGACTGCCCCGACAGGTACAAGAGGAGTGTTGTTAACGCATACGTCGACCGTGCTCTCAGCCACAGCTCAGAATGGAAGCAAGTCGACGAAGAACTCTGTAGGGTAAGGCAGGTCCTAGTCAATAACGGCTTCTCCAATGGTTTCATCGAAGACATCATAAGAAGGAAAGTGAAAAGCCATGCAACCTCTGAAGAGACAACTAACACAACACCTATACCCCCTATTAGACTATTTTACAGGAACTTCTTTTCCACAGCTCATAAAACGGAGGAAAGGGTCCTGAAAGATATTGTTAATAGAAACGTTATCCCTACAGACAAAAATCAGAGGATACAACTGACGATTTACTATAAAACCAGAAAAACGGCCAGCCTACTCATGAGAAACTCTCCAGACACAAAACAGAACGCTTTAAAAGAGACTAACGTCGTCTATGCCTTCAAATGCCCACTTGGGGACTGTAAGCTCCAAAAAACCCAGTATATAGGCAAGACAACAACATCTCTTTCTAGGCGTTTAACGATGCATAAGCAACAGGGCTCCATTAAGGAACATATAATCTCTTCCCATAACCAAACCATCGCCAGAGAAATCCTAGTAAACAACACAGAAATCATCGATAGATACAGCGATAGCAGGCGGCTTGACGTTTGCGAGGCACTACACATCAAGAAGTCAACACCAGCAATCAACAGCCAATTATTGCACAACTATATTCTACCCACCTCAAGACTCCGCTCCAATATAGAAGCATCAAGAAATATGGACCAATAGGCTTTCTACAAACACTTCTATTCAATACCCATTGTTTCTGTTCTGTCTTGTGTTGATACTTTTAATACCTTATTAATATCCCCTCCTGTTCTGTCTTGTGTTAATGCCACATCACCCTTCCCACCTCACTCAAATGTAGATATAATATCAGAGAGACGTAAGTTCTAATCAGTTGTGTATTTGTGAAGTCTTTGAAAATGTAATAAGTTTTACGAAACGCGCCCGTGTCGCGTCAGACTAGAAATAAAAATGAATTTTGGAGAAGTGATTTTTTATTTACCTCCAACAGTGAAGCGTAATGTACGAAAGATTGAGAAAATTCGTGTTAGAATTATTAATCTTACTTTTTCGGTCATATTTAATAATATATGTCTACAGGAAAGACTGCTACCAAAATATACTAATATATATATATATATATATATTTATATATATATATACATATATGTATATATGTATATACTAGTTGATTTTATACCCGCACTGGGTCAGGTGATAATACAATAAAGGTGAAAACATGGGGGGATACATAAGGGATAAATGTGAGGTGAAACATAGAGGCTGCAGTAGGCTTATTGGCCCATACGAGGCATCTCCTATCTAAACACAAAGATTAATCCAGTGTAATTGGCCTATTATGTTGGACATTGTCTTCTGTGTTGGCATCGATATGTTCTTGTCTTGTCCTTACTCTCATGGTGGGTAGAGTAAATAGTTCCGTGATTTGGGTGTTCATGGTAGGTCGCTCTATTCTTATGTGAATTGCCTCAAGAATTTGTAATCTTCTTGCATCTTGGGTTTTGTCTATTATACAGGTATTCTTGTTCAACATTTCTCTTGTTAGAGTAATGTCATGGGCTTGTCTCATGTGATTCCTAGGGGCACCAGATTGAAGATGGCATGTCAAACGCCTCGTCAGCTTGTTCGACGTCATACCTATGTACTTACATTGAAGGTTACATCCTTCGTGGAAGCAAGTGTACATGTATACAACGTTTGACTGATGTAGAGGGTTCTCCGTCGACTTCGGGCTGTTTTTGATAAGGAGTTCGGAAGTCTTCTTGGTTTTGTAGAATATTATCAAGTTTATGTTTTGGTTAGGAGTAGTGCTTTTTACTCCTTTACGGATTATTTCTTTCATTATTCTTTCCTCTTTTATATGTTCACTGTGCATGGTTGATTTGTAATATAATTTTATTGGGGGTGTTGTGGTTTCTGTTCTAGGTTCTGAATTATACCAACGGTCCAAGTGTCTTCTTATAGCAGCGTTTATTTCCGCGTTGCTATATCCGTTGTTCACCAATACCTGAGTTACTCTTTCAAACTCACTACTCACGTTGCTCCATTCAGAGCAGTGGGTAAGCGCTCGACGAATATAAGCATTGAGAACACTGGCTTTGTATCTTTGGGGGCACTCACTTCTTACGTTCAGGCATAATCCTATGTTGGTGGACTTGGTATATACGTTGGATATACCAACGTATATACCAAGCCCACCATATATTATATATGTATATATATATATATATATATATATATATATATATATATATATATATATATATATATATATATATATATATATATATATATATATATATATATATATGTTACAACAGTTTTGGATGAGGTGAAAACAAACTTTCAACACAAGACAACACGAAACAATGGGTATAATATTTTGTAAGTTAAAGGGAAGAATGGAAGTAACTGCAAAGGGCCCATATTTCTTTATGCTTCTATATTGGAGCGGAGTCTTGAATTGGGTAGAATATAGTTGTGCATTAATTGGCTGTTGATTGCTGGTGTTGACTTCTTGAAGTGTAGTGCCTCGCAGATGTCAAGCCGCCTGCTATCGCTGTATCTATCGATGATTTCCGTGTTGTTTGCTAAGATTTCTCTGGTGATGGTTTGGTTGTGGGAAGAGATTATGTGTTCCTTAATGGAGCCCTGTTCCTTATGCATCGTTAATCGCCTGGAAAGAGATGTTGTTGTCTTGCCTATATACTGAATTCTTTGAGGCTTACAGTCCCCAAGAGGGCATTTGAAGGCATAGACGACATTGGTCTCTTTTAAAGCGTTCTGCTTTGTGTCTGGAGAGTTTCTCATGAGTAGGCTGGCCGTTTTTCTGGTTTTATAGTAAATCGTCAGTTGTATCCTCTGATTTTTGTCTGTAGGGATAACGTTTCTATTAACAATATCTTTCAGGACCCTTTCCTCCGTTTTATGAGCTGTGGAAAAGAAGTTCCTGTATAATAGTCTAATAGTGGGTATAGGTGTTGTGTTAGTTGTCTCTTCAGAGGTTGCATGGGGTTTCACTTTCCTTCTTATGATGTCTTCGACGAAACCATTGGAGAAGCCGTTGTTGACTAGGACCTGCCTTACCCTACGGAGTTCTTCGTCGACTTGCTTCCATTCTGAGCTGTGGCTGAGAGCGCGGTCGACATAAGCGTTAACAACACTCCTCTTGTACCTGTCTAGGCAGTCGCTGTTGGCATTTAGGCACATTCCTATGTTCATTTCCTTAGTGTAGACTGCAGTGTGGAAGCCTCCGCTCTTTTCCATGACTGTTACATCTAGAAAGGGCAGCTTCCCATCCTTTTCCATCTCGTAAGTGAAACGCAGCACGGAACTATGCTCAAATGCCTCCTTCAGCTCCTGCAAATGTCTGACATCAGGTACCTGTGTAAAAATGTCGTCAACATATCTGCAGTATATGGCCGGTTTCAAGTTCATGTCGACTAAGACTTTTTACTCGATGGTACCCATGTAGAAGTTTGCAAACAGGACACCTAGGGGAGAACCCATGGCGACCCCATCTACTTGCTTATACATGTGCCCATCCGGGCTCAAAAAGGGTGCCTCTTTAGTACAAGCTTGGAGTAGTTTCCTTAGAATATTTTCTGGTACGTCAAGAGGAGTACAGGCTGGATCACGATACACTCTGTCGGCTATCATCATGATTGTCTCGTCCACAGGTACGTTGGTAAACAGTGATTCTACGTCCAACGAGGCTCTTATCCCTGTGGCTCGTGTGCCTCGCAGTAAGTCAACAAATTCCTTTGGAGACTTCAGGCTGAAGGCGCAAGGGACATAAGGAGTCAGCAGGCCGTTGAGTCGCTTCGCCAGTCTGTACGTGGGTGTGGGTATCTGGCTAATGATTGGCAGAAGTGGGTTTCCAAGCTTGTGTGTCTTGACATTTCCATACGCATATCCAGGTTTATATTCCCCAATAATCTTTGGCAGGTGGAGTCCGGATTTCTTGGCGTTCACAGTTTCGATCAGTTTGTTGACCTTTGCTTTCAATTCGGCTGTAGTGTCCTTCGTTACCCTTTGGAATTTAGTTTGGTCAGAGAGTATGAGTTTCATTTTCGCCAGATATTCGTGTTTTTTAAGAATGAGTATATTGGCGACTTGTCACCTCTCCTGACAACTATCTCCTTGTTTTCACGAAGGCTTTTAGCTGTCGCTTTGAGTTCGGGGGACAGGATGGTGCTTCTTTAATTGCCTCGATTCTTTCCTCCTTCCGCAATAAGTTCTGCTTGTAAGGTATCTTTGGTAGTGACCTTCTTTTGTGTCTCGAGGTCGAATATGTCGTCCAACAGAATTTCCAACTCCACTTTCCGGGCCATCTCACTCGGTCTGGACATAACGTGACAGTTTATACCCAGATTTAGGAGAGTGATTTGGTCCTCAGTGAGGTTAATTCCTGCAAGGTTCAGGAAGCCATCTCTTGGTCGTGGAATTGCCATAGGTCCTCCATATAACGTTGTTAGTTTCTTGATAATCCTTGTTTCAGTGCTGAGGTGATGTCGGTTTATGAGGATGACGAGGTGTTGTTGAATGCGGGTACGGAGACTTTCGTCGATGTTGCTATTTCTCCATTCGTTTGTAGCATGAAGTAGTTGCGTTTTGTTGTCTTTGATTTCATTTTCTGCCTTGTATATCTGATCACGAATCAGATCCTGGCGATATTTTATCGTGAAGGCTTGATTCCTTGCTGCTGGGTCGTGCGTTATAATATTAGTATATTTTGGTAGCAGTCTTTCCTGTAGACATATATTATTAAATATGACCGAAAAAGTAAGATTAATAATTCTAACACGAATATTCTCGATCTTTCGTACGTTTCTTTTCACTGTTGGTGGTAATTCAAAAATCAATTCTCCAAAATTCATTTTTATTTCTAGTCTGACGAAAAATTTGAGCGCGTTTCGTAAAACTTATTACATTTTCAAAGACTTTAGTTTACACATACACAACTGAATAGAACTTACATTTCTCCGATTTGTTTATATCTACATTTGAATGAGGTGGATGGGGTGACGTGGTATTAATAGGGTATTAAATTCATAAACACAAGACAGAACACGAAACAATGGGTATTGAATGGAAGTGATTGTAGAAAGCCTATTGGTCCATATTTCTTGATGCTTCTATATTGGAGCAGAGTCTTGAGGTGGGTAGAATATAGTTGTACATTAATTGGCTGTTGATTGCTGGTGTTGACTTCTTAATGTGTAGTGCCTCGCAGACGTCAAGCCGCCTGCTATCGCTGTATCCATCGATGATTTCTGTGTTGTTTACTAGGATTTCTCTGGCGATAGTTTGGTTGTGGGAAGAGATTATATGTTCCTTAATGGAGCCCTGTTGCTTATGCATCGTTAAACGCCTAGAAAGAAATGTTGTTGTCTTGCCTATATACTGGGTTTTTTGGAGATTACAGTCCCCAAGAGGGCATTTGAAGGCATAGACGACGTTGGTCTCTTTTAAAGCGTTCTGCTTTGTGTCTGGAGAGTTTCTCATGAGTAGGCTGGCCGTTTTTCTGGTTTTATAGTAAATCGTCAGTTGTATCCTCTGATTTTTGTCTGTAGGGATAACGTTTCTATTAACAATATCTTTCAGGACCCTTTCCTCCGTTTTATGAGCTGTGGAAAAGAAATTCTGTTGGACGACATATTCGACCTCGAGACACAAAAGAAGGTCACTACCAAAGATACCTTACAAGCAGAACTTATTGCGGAAGGAGGAAAGAATCAAGGCAATTACAGAAGCACCATACTGTCCCCGAGCTCAAAGCGGCAGCTAAAAGCCTTCGTGAGAACAAGGAGATAGTTGTCAGGAGTGGTGACAAGTCGCTAATATACGTCATTCTTAAAAGAGACGAATATCTGGCGAAAATGAACCTCATACTCTCTGACCAAACTAAATTCCAAAGGGTAAAGAAGGACACTACTGCTGAATTGAAAGCAAAGGTCAACAAACTGATCGAAACTGTGAACGCCAAGAAATCCGGACTCCACCTGCCAAAGATTATTGGGGAATATAAACCTGGATATGCGTATGGAAATGTCAAGACACACAAGCCTGGAAACCCACTTCGGCCAATCATTAGCCAGATACCCACACCCACGTACAGACTGGCGAAGCAACTCAACGGCCTGCTGACTCCTTATGTCCCTTGCGCCTTCAGCCTGAAGTCTCCAAAGGAATTTGTTGACTTACTGCGGAGCACACGGGCCACAGGGATAAGAGCCTCGTTGGACGTAGAATCACTGTTTACCAACGTACCTGTGGACGAGACAATCGGGATGATATCCGACAGAGTGTATCGTGATCCGGCCTGTACTCCTCTTGACGTACCAGAAAATATTCTAAGGAAACTACTCCAAGCTTGTACTAAAGAGGCACCCTTCTTGAGCCCGGATGGGCACATGTATAAGCAAGTAGATGGGGTTGCCATGGGTTCTCCCCTAGGTGTCTTGTTTGCAAACTTCTACATGGGTACCATCGAGTAAAAAGTCTTAGTCTACATGAACTTGAAACCGGCCATATACTGCAGGTATGTTGACGACATTTTTACACAGGTACCTGAAGTCAGACATCTGCAGGAGCTGAAGGAGGCATTTGAGCAGAGTTCCGTTCTGCGTTTCACTTACGAGATGGAAAAGGATGGGGAGCTGCCCTTTCTAGATGTAACAGTCATGGAAAAGAGTGGAATCTTCCACACTGCAGTCTACACTAAGGAAACGAACATAGGAATGTGCCTAAATGCCAACAGCGACTGCCCAGACAGGTACAAGAGGAGTGTTGTTAACGCATATGTCGACCGTGCTCTCAGCCACAGCTCAGAATGGAAGCAAGTCGACGAAGAACTCTGTAGGGTAAGGCAGGTCCTAGTCAACAACGGCTTCTCCAATGGTTTCGTCCAAGACATCATAATAAGGAAAGTGAAACGCCATGCAACCTCTAAAGAGACAACTAACACAACACCTATACCCCCTATTAGACTATTTTACAGGAACTTCTTTTCCACAGCTCATAAAACGGAGGAAAGGGTCCTGAAAGATATTGTTAATAGAAACGTTATCCCTACAGACAAAAATCAGAGGATACAACTGACGATTTGCTATAAAACCAGAAAAACGGCCAGCCTACTCATGAGAAACTCTCCAGACACAAAGCAGAATGCTTTAAAAGAGACCAATGTCGTCTATGCCTTCAAATGCCCTCTTGGGGACTGTAAGCTCCAAAAAACCCAGTATATAGGCAAGACAACAACATCTCTTTCTAGGCGTTTAATGATGCATAAGCAACAGGGCTCCATTAAGGAACATAGAGCCTCTTCCCACAACCAAACTATCACCAGAGAAATCTTAGCAAACAACACAGAAATCCTCGATAGATACATCGATTGCAGACGGCTCGACGTCTGCTAGGCACTACACATCAAGAAGTCAACAGCAGCAATCAACAGCCAATTAATGCACAACTATATTCTACCCACTTCAAGACTCTGCTCCAATATAGAAGCATCAAGAAATATGGGCAAATAAAAATAGGCCTTCTGCAGTTACCTACTTTTAATACCTGTTTGTATTTCACTGTTTCGTGTTCTGTCTTGTGTTAAAAGTTTATTTTCACCTCATCCAAAACTATTGTAACATGTCACTTCACCCAAATGTAGGTATAAAAACTCGAAAGATGTTTAAGCTCTATTCAGTTAAAGTTGTGTGTGTTTGTGTAAACTAAAATCTTTGAAAATGTAATAAGTATTACGAAACGCGCTCAAGTGTTGCGTCAGACTAGAAATAAAAATGAATTTTGGAGAATTGATTTTTCAGTTACCATCAACAGTGAAGAAAAATATAAGAAAAATTGAAAAAATTCGTGTTAGAATTATTAATCTTACTTTTTCGGTCATATTTAATAATATATGTCTACAGGAAAGACTGCTACCAAAATATACTAATATTAAAACGCACGACCCAGCAACATTTATATATATATATATATGTCGTACCTAGTAGCCAGAACTCACTTCTCAGCCTACTATGCAAGGCCCGATTTGCCTAATAAGCCAAGTTTTCATGAATTAATGTTTTTTCGTCAACCTAACCTACCAAACCTAACCTAACCTAGCTTTTTTTGGCTACCTAACCTAACCTTACCTATATATATAGGTTAGGTTAGGTTAGGTAGGGTTGGTTAGGTTCGGTCATATATCTACGTTAATTTTAACTCCAATAAAAAAAAATTGACCTCATACATAGTGAAAAGGGTTGCTTTATCATTTCATAAGAAAAAAAATATAGTAAATATATTAATTCAAGAAAACTTGGCTTATTAGGCAAATCGGGCCTTGAATTGTAGGCTGAGAAGTGAGTTCTGGCTACTAGGTACGACATATATATATATATATATATATATATATATATATATATATATATATATAATATATATAAATATATATATATATATATATATATATATATATATATAAATATATATATATATATATATATAATATATATAAATATATATATATATATATATATATATATATATATATATATATATATATATATATATAATATATATATAAATATATATATATATATATATATATATATATATATATATATATATATATATATATATATATATATATATATATATATATATATATAATGTCGTACCCAGTAGCCAGAACGCACTTCTCAGCCTACTATGCAAGGCCCGATTTGCCTAATAAGCCAAGTTTTCATGAATTAATGTTTTTTCGATTACCTAACCTACCTAACCTAACTTTTTCGGCTACCTAACCCAACCTAACCTATAAAGATAGGTTAGGTTAGGTTAGGTAGGGTTGGTTAGGTTCGGTCATATGTCTACGTTAATTCTAACTCCAATAAAAAAAAATTGACCTCATACATAATGAAATGGGTAGCTTTTTCATTTCATAAGAAAAAAATTAGAGAAAATATACTAATTCAGGAAAACTTGGCTTATTAGGCAAATCGGGCCATGCATAGTAAACTGAGTAGTGCGTTCTGGCTACTAGGAACGACATATCTAGAGAGAGAGTCAGTACTCCGATTTACACATGAAAATAGCGATAATAACAGTCTGCCATTCTTGGATGTACTAATAACAAAAACACGAACCTCTTTAAGCACCAACGTATATACCAAGCCCACCAACATAGGGTTATGCCTGAACGGTAGAAGTGAGTGCCCCCAAAGATACAAAGCCAGTGTTCTCAATGCTTATATTCGTCGAGCGCTTACCCACTGCTCTGAATGGAGCAACGTGAGTAGAGTTTGAAAGAGTAACTCAGGTATTGGTGAACAACGGATATAGCAACGCGGAAATAAACGCTGCTATAAGAAGACACTTGGACCGTTGGTATAATCCAGAACCTAGAACAGAAACCATAATACCTCCAATAAAATTATATTACAAATCAACCATGCACAGTGAACATATAAAAGAGGAAAGAATAATGAAAGAAATAATCCGTAAAGGAGTAAAAAGCACTACTCCTAACCAAAACATAAACCTGATAATAATCTACAAATCCAAGAAGACTTCCGAACTCCTTATCAAAAGCAGCCCGAAGCCGACGGAGAACCCTCTACAGCAGTCTAGCGTTGTATACATGTACACTTGCCCCCACGAAGGATGTAACCTTCAATCTAAGTACATAGGTATGATGTCAACCAAGCTGACGAGGCGTTTGACATGCCATCTTCAATCCGGTGCCCCTAGGAATGACATGAGAGAAGCCCATGACATCGCTCTAACAAGAGAAATGTTGAACAAGAATACCTGTATAATAGACAAAACCCAAGATGCAAGAAGATTACAAATTCTTGAAGCAATTCACATAAGAATAGAACAACCTACCATGAACACCCAAATCACGAAACTATTTACTCTACCCACCATGAGAGTAAGGACAAGACCAGAACTTAACGATGCGAACACAGAAGACAATATCTAACATAACAGGCAAATTACACTGGATTAATCTTTGTATTTGGATAGGAGCTGCCTCGTATGGGCCAATAAGCCTTCTGCAGTTACCTCTATTCATATGTTGTTATGTTTCACCCCACATTTATCCCTTATGTATCTTCCCATGTTTTCACCTTTATTGTCTTATCCCCTGACCCAGTGCGAGTATAGAATCAACCGAGCATTGTAAGATCTCTTCACTTGAGAATGAACCATGGAGGTTCGAAACGTTATGCAAATTGTATAAATAAGTGTAATACATTCTATAGTAAATCACTTTTTTTCTTCACCTTAAAAGTACGAAAATGAGTTTTGGAGAACTCCTATTTCAACTAAGCCCTGATGCTAAGAAAATAGTTAGAGGGATAGAAGCCCTAAACCAGAAAATAATAAATACCGAATATGCGGTCATATTCAATGAAATATATATATATATATATATATATATATATATATATATATATATATATATATATATATATATATATATATATATATATATATATATCTTTATATATATATATATATATATATATATATATATATATATATATATATATATATATATATATATATATATATATATATATATATATATATGTCGTAACTAGTAGCCAGAACGCACTTCTCTGCCTACTATGCAAGGCCCGATTTGCCTAATAAGCCAATTTTTCCTGAATTAATAAATTTTTTCTAATTTTTTTCTTATGAAATGATAAAGCTACCCATTTCATTATGTATGAGGTCAATTTTTTTTAATTGGAATTAAAATTAACATAGATATATGACCGAACCTATCCAACCCTACCTAACCTAACCTAACCTATCTTTATAGGTTAGGTTAGGTTAGGTAGCCGAAAAAGTTAGGTTAGGTAGGTTAGGTAGTCGAAAAACAATTATTTCATGAAAACTTGGCTTATTAGGCAAATCGGGCCTTGTATAGTAGGCTGAGAAGTGCGTTCTGGCTACAAGATAGTAGCCAGAACGCACTTTTCAGCCTACTATGCAAGGTCCGATTTGCCTAATAAGCCAAGTTTTCCTGAATTAATATATTTTCTCCAATTTTTTTCTTATGAAATGATAAAGCTACCCAATTCATTATGTATGAGATCAATTTATTTTTATTGGAGTTAAAATTAACGTAGATATATGACTGAATCTAACCAACCCTACCTAACCTAACCTAACCTATCTTTATAGGTTAGGTTAGGTTAGGTAGCCGAAAAAGTTAGGTTAGGTTAGGTTAGGTAGGTTAGGTAGTCGAAAAACAATTTATTCATGAAAACTTGTCTTATTAGGCAAATTGGGCCTTGCATATTAGGCTGAGAAGTGCGTTCTGGCTACTAGGTACGACATATATATATATATATATATATATATATATATATATATATATATATATATATATATATATATATATATATATATATGTCGTACCTAGTAGCCAGAACGCATTTCTCAGCCTACTATTCAAGGCCCGATTTGCCTAATAAGCAAAGTTTTCGTGAATTAATATATTTTCTCTAAATTTTTTCTTGTGAAATGATAAAGCTACTCATTTCATTATGTATGAGGTCAATTTTTTTTCATTGGAGTTAAAATTAACGTAGATATATGACCGAACCTAACCAACCCTACCTAACCTAACCTAGCCTATCTTTATAGGTTAGGTTGGGTTATGTAGCCGAAAAAGTTAGGTTAGGTTAGGTTGGTTAGGTAGTCGAAAAACAATTAATTCATGAAAACTTTGCTTATTAAGCAAATCGGGCCTTGCATAGTAGGCTGAGAAGTGCGTTCTGGCTACTAGGTACGACATATATATATATATATATATATATATGTCGTACCTAGTAGCCAGAACTCACTTCTCAGCCTACTATTCAAGGCCCGATTTGCCTAATAAGCCAAGTTTTCCTGAATTAATATATTTACTATAATTTTTTTCTTATGAAATGATAAAGCAACCCTTTTCTCTATGTATGAGGTTAATTTTTTTTATTGGAGTTAAAATTAACGTAGATATATGACCGAACCTAACCAACCCTACCTAACCTAACCTAACCTATATTTATAGGTAAGGTTAGGTTAGGTAGCCAAAAAAAGCTAGGTTAGGTTAGGTTAGGTAGGTTAGGTAGACGAAAAAACATTAATTCATGAAAACTTGGCTTATTAGGCAAATCGGGCCTTGAATAGTAGGCTGAGAAGTGAGTTCTGGCTACTAGGTACGACATATATATATATATATATATATATATATATATATATATATATATATATATATATATATATATATATATATATATATATATATATATATATATATATATATATATATATATATATATATATATATATATATATATATATATTTATATAGTAGACTGACTAGAGTACGTAACCGGTCAGTGTAGAGATTTACCATATAAGTGATCCAGTCTGTCGATTCTATATAATCGTTCTGACTGGATTAATGCCATAGAGTACCGTAAAATAATAATCATTAGAGGTAGGCAGTACATTTACCTGATAATATAATTTTCATTGATTATCTGAATGCCATTTCTATATGTTCATTTGCATGCTCTATGTACTGTGTTGTGTGGTGAGTCAGTAGATGTGATTGCTGACTGATTGCCTAATGATGTCATTAGCATGTGGGGTATGCTGACGGCATCATTATGTTGCAGGTTTGTGCAGTATTGTTATCAGTTTATACGATTTTATTGCCCCAGGAACTGAGTTGAGGGTTTAAGGGACCTCTGAGATTATTCAGGGGAATGCACAGTACTTAATGAGAGCAGGCAATTGATGGGTTAATTGCCTTGCTGAGGTAAGTGTGTGTGTTCACAGTAGTCCTTTGCAACGGGTGCAAGAAAAAGAGGGGGGGGGGCAGTAATATTAGTATACTCTTGTGTGTTGCACAACCGTGTGTCATTATTGTGTGGGCACAGTAATTAGCGAGTTGCAGTAGCAGCAACCATATGTGGGCAGTGCATTTATGATGTTGCATGCCATTGTAGTGTGACCTATGTAACACTGGGGTTACTTTGTTTCTTTAAGTTGTGTTGAGGACTTAAGGATTCAGTGAGTTAATTAAGTGAGGGGTAATTAACTTGATAAGGGGTACACACTTAGTATTGTGGAGTGAGTGAGGGCTGTTATGAGAGAAAACAGTGTTGAGTTTGAGTGAGATACGTCTCGGGAGCAATTAATTGTCCGTGTGACAACTAATTGACAACTCTAGCTAATTATGTAATTAGCCATCTCATCATGAATTCGCGTAGTGTGAGAGGATCTGTCAGAGTCTGTCAGTATTTGTGTTAACGTAATTTGCTCGAGACTAATTACCTTTCAGGGGTATAGCAATTAGTGGCTCAGGTTAATTAGTGGAGTAATTAACATTGGAGAGCTCCGATGACTTGGTAAAGCGAGGTCATGGAGCTTACATAAATCGTTGTATTAATCATATCCTGTCTGAGGACAGTGGATTAGTGGCACATCTTGTTAATTAGGGTAATTAACTCCTTTCCCGTGAATTCACAGTGTTTGATGAGACCTGCTTAGGCAGTGCGGAGTGAGACGTATTTATGGATGATTAATTATCGGTCCTGGTGACAGTTAATTATTTGCTCAGAATTTAATTAGGGAATTAATTAGGGTAATTAACACTCACTAGTAATTTTTTGACACAGACTGTTGAGAAGCTACCAAGTTAGGGTAGGCTTAGTTAACGTAACTCAATGGGGATGTAGTTTGTGGTCCGTTTGACCTTAATTGAGAATTACTCACTGAATACTTGCAAGGAGTCAAGTGTGATGTGATATAAGTTTGAGTTATTGTTAACAAGAGAGAGACAAGTGTTAAAGATTAACGTAGAGTATCATCATGTTGTTGTCTAGTGTGAGACAATTGTTTGTGATTACCGTAGTACTTTGTTGCTGACTGCTGCGATCAGTCAATTAACGTAATTAATCACTTAAGGCAATTTCTTTTGGTTGTCGTCTGATGACGAGAGTAGAGTCATCTAGGGATCTGTGGATCTGTGTCCCAGAATCCCGCCTTGCCTGTCTTTGTTACTGTTTACAACAGTGCAACTTCTTGTAGGGAGTTGCAAAGAGTGTTCACACTGGGTTGTGATAGGTGGGAGTCACTGCTGGACTACCCGCCTACTTACGTGGGTCTCTCCTGGGGGGCAGGAGGACCCCTAAGCTTGTGATTATAGTAGCTGTCAGGGAAACCTAGACACTATTGATTGCATGCTTGTGTCTTCGTCTTCAGTGGATATCCTTCATTTGTTCAGTTAGTTCATGTTGTCAGCCCGAAGTGTCAGCAAGATGGAGCCTGCTGTCACTTCTCGAGGGGCTGTTGAATAGCTGTGTTGCAAATGCCACTTGATGTACAATAACGTAACCATTCGCTGTGGTGTAATTTAGTCTGTGATATTTTTCTTTGATTTGCAATATTGCGTCATCAGTGGGCATACCTGTGTTCAGGTTAGTTCAGTATGCAGCCTCACAGCAAGGGTTGCTATTTAGCTGTTTGTTATCGTGCCAGTGGATGGACATTAACGTTACGTAAACTCAGTAATGTAGTAGTTAGTCTCTTGTTATTAATAAATTGTTATGTTATAGAAAACGGTCTTTGATGTCAACCCTTCAACCATATTATTCCACCATATTTCTGCATATTATTATTAAATGTTGATGTGATCTTGATAGGGCGGCTGTTCTTGGGAATTCGAATTCCAATTCATAGCGCCACATCAAATATAAATATATGATTGTGAGAACCCGTCGGTTACCCTTTATTAGTTTTAACATCCTGTTTAACTAGGAGGGGCCAGCGGCCTTTTGTGGACAGGTTTTTCACCCCTGGTGGTGGAGGCCTGGCGGTTTGCTCCCGCTTTTCCTTTTTCTATTGGACTCATGCTTAACTGCTTTGAGCAGACTTTAAACTTGTAGTCCACCTCCTGAGGGAGGTAGGCGTAGAGAAAAATCTCACAACTGGCGCCCAACGTGGGGCTATGCAACTTGGGTTCGAGCCCATGAAGTGCAGTCTTATTGATTTTTAAAGTAACATAAGATATCGTTGCAGAATATTGTGGAACAGTATTGTTGGAGGTATGTTTTGTGCACGGTTGTCACACTTAGGTACACACACACTGTATGAAAGAGGTATTTCATGGTAGATATGCAGAAATCTGTCTGGCTTTTTGTGGCTGCTAGCTTGTGGACATTGACACACTCATTGGTGAGGGGTGTCAGCTCAGCAGCAGGTGTCGTGGACACCAAGCCAGCCAGCAACAGTGGTTGCAAGAGTGCACTCAGGATCTGCGTGAGGTGCAAGACACCACCAACCTTAGGGTAGAAGAAGCTTCTAGAAGTGACCTCAAGAGTGAGAGGCCTTATTGGACGACACTGTAGTTGTCAAGGGTGTCATAGGAGTGTAGTCGTTATTACACAGGTGGATCTTAGTGGGAGGTTGCGCCACCAGAGTAGGATCCGAGTAGACTTCTTTAGAAAAGGGAGTAATTCATCTGTAGTTAGACAGGTGATGGAATTTCTTGCCAGAGTGGGCACTGTACAACCCCAGGAAGAATTCATGGTAGGCACTAGAGAGGTTGAGCAGAGGCTCCCGTTTGCAGAGGTGACAGCAAGGCCGAGTTCGAGCCTGAAGGTGAGAGCGCAGCAAGTCAGTGCTGGCTCAAGTGCAAATTGCAAGGAGGCAATCTCACACCGGGAAGGGAAGCCAAACCCACCCTAGTGCACTTAACCCGGTGACAAGGTATGAAGGTAAAGATGCCTAGCTTGGCAATTCTGAGAAAGACGATTCGATGGATGCATACATCGATCGCCTTTTGAAGAAAGGCTGCCAATGCAAGATGGCAAAGGTCATTTTGGGCTGGTGATTTTCCATGGTTCAGATCCCCAGCAGCATAATGATTTTGTTCTTTAAGGATTGCCTTGGTAAAGGGTTATAGTAGATCTGCAGAGGGAATGCTGATCACATTCCAAGTTAGATCCAGGGAGAAATAGACAAGAGAGTTTGACAGATGTCAAAAGTTTCGCTTGAGTCTTTGTTAGAGTAGCGAGACCTAGGAGAAGCAAGGGAGGCACCCCAAGCTCAGTAGGGGAGCGTAGGTACTTGTAGAAGAGGGTTTTCTCCCAGATAGTTCAGTCGGTAGAGCAAGACCAGCTGGTGTTGGGCAGTTGGACAGTGAGAGTGATCCGGTCAACTTGTTGCTATGTCAGGTGGAGAACTGACAGTAAGTCCTTTGTAGGCTGAGGGGAGTGCAGAAGTGCTTCACCGGTAAGGCCACACCAATGTGTTGCTCATGTGTCCAGTATGACACAGACCGAGGATGGTAATGGGAGGTTCAGTGATGGAAATGGTTGCGAGGTGTTGAACCGGCCAGGACCAGAGCTGGAGCCGAACATGTGCCACTCCAAGGTCGGGCAGCACCACCAGGGTGATCCAGTGGTAGTGCACAGAGACCCTCAGGCCAGGGATGTATAGGAAACAGAGTTTCACACTCCACACTTGTTTAGCTAGTACACCTGTTGGGCAGGTGTGTGCAGAAAAGCCAGCTGGTGTTTTGAATGTGTTTTCCTTGCAGGAAAATATATTCTTTAGTGGGAGGTGTGAGGGATCTAGATCCCTCAGCTAGTTTTCCTAGTTTCTAGATTAGGCTAGTCACTGTTGAAACTGAAGCTTTCAAAATAACATATACTTGTTGGGTGTTGAATGAAAGCTTATGTTATGGACTATCATTTATGAGTAGTTAGAGGTCTGTGATTGCTCTGTAGAGAGAATTACAGAAATTTTCCTGTTTCTGTGAAATAGGATGAGGTGGGTACTTGACTCTCCCAACGGTTTTACAGGGGGGGAGGGACAGTGGGGTGAACGTTGCCTTTCTCCCCCTTCTTGTGAGACATCTCGCCTTTGTTTTAGGCCTCCCCCTCCTTGTGACGTCACAGGACACCCGAGGGTGATGGAGTTTAGAATACCAAACCAGGGTGTGTGTGTGTGTGCCCAAAAAAAAATGGAATAATAAATGATCAAATATTTATTTTGCTTTTAATTATTCAATAAATGCATTAAGACAGAAATTATTGAGCAAGAAATTGATTAGAAAAATTTAGTTTTTATTAAATCATATTTCGTTTTAACCTGATTAGAGTCGTTTAATTCTATATCTTCATTTAATGTATAAGATGAGAAGTTATTATAAATCCAAATGAAAAGTACTAAACTTATCAAAAAAATAGGAATTATAATAATAATAATAAGAACAGTCGAATTGATATTGATTGTTTCTTGTGTGTCATTTGGTGTAGTTGAGTTGGTGGTTTCTTCTTTGGGAGTTTCTTCTGTTGTTTCTAAAGTTGACTGGCTTTCTTCGGTTGTTGGTGGGGTGGTTGCCTTAATAATTATTATTTCTTCGGTTGAGACAACTGTATATGTTTTCGTCGCTGTATCATTTTCCCATGGTGGTGGTGTTGTGGCCATGGCCGGTCTTTCTGGTGATGTTGTTGCCTGGCTTTCTTGAGAGGTAGATGCTGTCGTCTCCTCATGGGTGTCGTTGGTTGTTGTTGGTGTTGTTGTTGTTGTTGTCGAGGGAGGAGTAGTTCCTGTTTCCTCGTAGTCCTGGTTTTCTTGAGAGGTAGATGGTGTCGTCAACCCATGGGTGTCGTTGGTTGTTGTGGTTATGGTTGTTGTTGTTGTTGTCGAGGGAGGAGTAGTTCCTGTTTCCTCGTAGTCCTGGTTTTCTTGAGAAGTAGATGCTGTCGTCTCCTCATGGGTGTCGTTGGTTGTTGTGGTTATGGTTGTTGTTGTTGTTGTTGTCGAGGGAGGAGTAGTTCCTGTTTCCTCGTAGTCCTGGTTTTCTTGAGAGGTAGATGCTGTCGTCTCTTCATGGGTGTCGTTGGTTGTTGTGGTTATGGTTGTTGTTGTTGTTGTCGAGGGAGGAGTAGTTCCTGTTTCCTCGTAGTCCTGGTTTTCTTGAGAGGTAGATGGTGTCGTCTCCTCATGGGTGTCGTTGGTTGTTGTGGTTATGGTTGTTGTTGTTGTTGTTGTCGAGGGAGGAGTAGTTCCTGTTTCCTCGTAGTCCTGGTTTTCTTGAGAGGTAGATGCTGTCGTCTCCTCATGGGTGTCGTTGGTTGTTGTGGTTATGGTTGTTGTTGTTGATTGTTGTTGTCGAGGGAGGAGTAGTTCCTGTTTCCTCGTAGTCCTGGTTTTCTTGAGAGGTAGATGCTGTCGTCTCCTCATGGGTGTCGTTGGTTGTTGTGGTTATGGTTGTTGTTGTTGTCGAGGGAGGAGTAGTTCCTGTTTCCTCGTAGTCCTGGTTTTCTTGAGAGGTAGATGCTGTCGTCTCTTCATGGGTGTTGTTGGTTGTTGTTGTTGTTGTTGTTGGTATCGAGGGAGGAGTAATTCCTGTTGCCTCGTAGTCCTGGTTTTCTTGAGAGGTAAATGCTGTCGTCTCCTCATGGGTGTCGTTGGTTGTTGTGGTTATGGTTGTTGTTGTTGTCGAGGGAGGAGTAGTTCCTGTTTCCTCGTAGTCCTGGTTTTCTTGAGAGGTAGATGCTGTCGTCTCTTCATGGGTGTCGTTGGTTGTTGTGGTTATGGTTGTTGTTGTTGTTGTCGAGGGAGGAGTAGTTCCTGTTTCCTCGTAGTCCTGGTTTTCTTGAGAGGTAGATGCTATCGTCTCCTCATGGGTGTCGTTGGTTGTTGTCGAGGGAGGAGTAGTTCCTGTTTCCTCGTAGTCCTGGTTTTCTTGAGAGGTAGATGCTGTCGTCTCTTCAAGGGTGTCGTTGGTTGTTGTGGTTATGGTTGTTGTTGTTGTTGTGGGCACGCCGCGCCGCTCGAGAACACGCCCACGCAGCCTAGCGTCTACCGAAGGGACTGAGATACGCCGGTCCGAGCTCGGTTCAGAACAGTTGGCCGGACAGAGCGGACGTCCCCGACCTTCACCTCGCCCAGTCTCCTGGCTTTCTTGAGGGGTAGATGCTGTCGTCTCCTCATGGGTGTCGTTGGTTGTTGTGGTTATGGTTGTTGTTGTTGTTGTTGTTGTTGTTGTCGAGGGAGGAGTTGTTCCTGTTTCCTCGTAGTCCTGGTTTTCTTGAGAGGTAGATGTTGTCGTCTCTTCATGGGTGTCATTGGTTGTTGTGGTTATGGTTGTTGTTGTTGTTGTCGAGGGAGGAGTAGTTCCTGTTTCCTCGTAGTCCTTTTTTTCTTGAGAGGTAGATGCTGTCGTCTCTTCATGGGTGTCGTTGGTTGTTGTGGTTATGGTTGTTGTTGTTGTTGTCGAGGGAGGAGTAGTTCCTGTTGCCTCGTAGTCCTGGTTTTCTTGAAAGGTAGATGCGGTCGTCTCTTCATGGGTGTCGTTGGTTGTTGTGGTTATGGTTGTTGTTGTTGTTGTCGAGGGAGGAGTAGTTCCTGTTGCCTCGTAGTCCTGTTTTTCTTGAAAGGTAGATGCTGTCGTCTCCTCATGGGTGTCTTTGGTTGTTGTGGTTATGGTTGTTGTTGTTGTCGAGGGAGGAGTAGTTCCTGTTGCCTCGTCGTCCTGGTTTTCTTGAAAGTTAGATGCTGTCGTCTCTCCATGGGTGTCGTTGGTTGTTGTGGTTACGGTTGTTGTTGTTGTCGAGGGAGGAGTAGTTCCTGTTGCCTCGTAGTCCTGTTTTTCTTGAAAGGTAGATGCTGTCGTCTCCTCATGGGTGTCGTTGGTTGTTGTGGTTATGGTTGTTGTTGTTGTTGTTGTTGTCGAGGGAGGAGTAGTTCCTGTTGCCTCGTAGTCCTGGTTTTCTTGAAAGGTAGATGCTGTCGTCTCTTCATGGGTGTCGTTGGTTGTTGTGGTTATGGTTGTTGTTGTTGTTGTCGAGGGAGGAGTAGTTCCTGTTTCCTCGTAGTCCTGGTTTTCTTGAGAGGTAGATGCTGTCGTCTCTTCATGGGTGTCGTTGGTTGTTGTGGTTATGGTTGTTGTTGTTGTCGAGGGAGGAGTAGTTCCTGTTGCCTCGTAGTCCTGGTTTTCTTGAAAGGTAGATGCTGTCGTCTCCTCATGGGTGTCGTTGGTTGTTGTGGTTATGGTTGTTGTTGTTGTTGTTGTTGTTGTCGAGGGAGGAGTAGTTCCTGTTTCCTCGTAGTCCTGGTTTTCTTGAGAGGTAGATGCTGTCGTCTCTTCATGGGTGTCGTTGGTTGTTGATATTACTACCAGTCTTGGTTTGGCTGTTGTTGAGTTGCTAATAAGAGGTTTAGTTATCTTTTTCTTTTTAGTTGTTGTTGTGTTGTAAGCTGCTCTCTCTTTTTCTGAAGTTATCATTAGTGAGACAAATGTAGATGTTTCCGTCACTGTAACATTTTCCCATGATGTTAGAGGGGCTGTTGATGTTTTCTCATTTTCAATTAAGTGGGAAGATGTAATTGGTGTAGTTGTGTTTTTCTTTTTGGACCACATACAACTTTTGGTAAATCCAACTATTAATATGAGTATTAGCACATTCATTTTCTTTTAGTGTCAGGAAAAGGTTGATATGTGAATCGATCAAAATTCACAGAAGAAATGAAATAAATTTGCTGTGATTTACTATATTTATATGGTCCACTAGGAAAATCGAGCACAAGACACTGCCAGGGTAGTAGGCTGTCACAAACCCCGTTAACAGCACTAGCCTGTGTGAGAGAGAGACACACACACACGTCCGCTCTCTCCGGGAGGCAGCGTGCCACTGTAAAGAAAAGGAGCCGGAGGATCTTTTTTTATCTCCTCTCTCCATGGTGTAGGTGCCGGAAGCACTCAACTATCTTTTAATATCAAATCTTGTTTGCTCCCAGTATGTGATTTACCTACCAATTTCAGAAGAATTTCGCAAAATTTTTAGGCTAATTTCCTTACAAACGGTGATTTACTAAAAAAAAAAAAAAAAAAAAATAGAATTTAGTTTTGTTTAAAAAAAAAAAATATAGCATATTGGAATAATACAAAAATCTATTAATTTCTTTTAATAATTTTTAGTTCTACATTATCATTTTTAATGTATAATTTCTTATTAGAACATATTAAGGAAATTTAATGCTGCTTCCTCTTGATTTTCATAATTAATACAATTCTCCTCTTCATTTAATTCTCCAACTAAAGGAGCTACTATTTTACTATTTTCCACATCTAAATTACACTTCTCTGCCTCTTTAAAATCGTCCTCATTAACTTTTTTCTCAATTTTTATTCGTTTGAATGGTGGTTCTTCTGCTGTGACACTTCCATTACATATAGGTTCTTCTACCTGAACTTCATCTATTACTTTAGAAATAATATCTTTATATTTGGGCATTAGTTTCTTCCTAATGCTATTATTAGTTAAAAGAATTTGTTTAATTGCATCAGAGGCTTGATTTCGGATATTGTTAGCTGGGACATCTGAATAAAAAACAGAATCTAAATTATGTAGATACAGAATTATTTTGATATTAAAAACTCCAATTTCAGATAAACCAAATGAAATTAAAGCATTAACAGGACACGGAGATTCTCTAATTTCAACAAAGGTTTCATTTGAGTAAGGGATTCGGTTACGACCAATCCCATATATTTTAGAATTTTTGATGTAAACATTTCCTAGCGGCGAACCCATGTAAACTTCATCTTCTTTAGAGTTGGCCACAAAAGGACAAAATTGAACACCTAAATTTATACGTTGACGCAAACACTCGTTCTGAAATTGTGGCTGTTTTTGTATAAGTATTTCATTACATTTTAAAGAACATTGTTTATCTTTATGACCATCTATATACATTGATGCGCTCCAGATTTTACCCTGGGAAGGTTTATCAATTTTTAATGCCTCTGCTATTGGTTGGATTAGATTTTCTTCAAATATTTTCTGAATATCTTCACCGAATTCAATGTTTCCAATCTTATTAGGTACTAAGGCAAATTTTGTTCCTCCCGAAACTATAAAACATTTGACCTCCAACAACTTAACGGTTAAGCTAGTTAAATAATCATTGTTAATTCTATAATATTTCATGTTGTTTTGGTTATTTGCCTTGATTTTTTCTTCAAATATAGAACTACCGAGTTTTTCATATTGTTCTTTAAATTTAGTTAATTTCTCTAAAATATTGTTTTTATTCAACTCTCTTAAATTTTCGATGGTTATCAATTTTTTGTGAATATTGGGTGGCTCATTGGGAAGTATATAATAATTCGAACTTGAAGCTTTGTTCAGCATTTCTGCAATAATTTCCATAACCTCTTCATCTTCGTTGATGAAGTTGAGGGTGCTATAATACTTTTCTTCAGTTTGAAGTTGAGGGGGAGGAGGGTGAGATTGATAAATTCCATCTGTAGTCGTTGGTTGGTGATATATTGAGGTTGCATTTTTTGCCTGAATTATTGTTTGTTGTTGCTGTAGTTGTGTTGTTGCTGCTGGTGGATAGGTAGGAGAAGGTAAATATTGACCATAATATCCTGAGGTATTCATTGTATGAAAGATTCAAAATGATATAATGAGTTATGAACTTTTGATATCCTAATTATATACTGACTGACTTTAAAAAAAAAAAAAAAAAAAAAAAAAAAAAATATATATATATATATATATATATATATATATATATATATATATATATATATATATATATATATATATATATATATATATATATATATATATATATATATATATATATATATATATATATATATATATATATATATATATATATATATATATATATATATATAACTTTTAATAAAATGTATAATATGAATTTTCTGCCAATGTGTCTCGCCTTATGGCGACAAATGGTAATATAATTAACCACCGATCATCATCATTATCTATCTTATTTTGTTTATTTTCCATAATTATATTATACATATCACACTCCAAACTATAAACTAAAATAAAAAAGGCTAACATCTCTTCGAAACAGTTAGAATTTAATGTGAATAAAATGTCTGTATTATTAATATTGTTACTATTCACCATTGAGATCGTTGGTACCAAATGTGTCAGTTTGCTTACATTACCAGAAAGAAAATGTGATATATTTTTTAAATTGCTAAATTTTCGACATTGAGCATCAGAATCTAAAGTCACCCACATTTTTCTTTTGGTCTTATCATAATGAAAAGTTGTACGTAAAATAAAATTACATTCAGATTTTTTTTTCTTATTCCTATTATTATTATTATTATTATTATTAATAGTAGTAGTAGTACTATACCACCATTTATGTTTTCTAGTCAAAGATGACATATAAAATTTTGAATTTTCTAAACACTCGTAATGAAATGAAGTTATTTCAATGCAAGGAATATTTAACAAAAGCTCACAGGCACTCAGATTACAAACTCTATAACCATGTGCAACATGTTTTTCATACAGCTGATATCTTTCATTTTTTTGATAATCCAAGCTTAAGTTTTCTATACTATATTGAGACGCATTTTCTGAATCGGCAGTCTGAATAAGAGCATTAACAGTTTGGCCTATATCAGAAATTAATCCCATTAAACGATTAATTATTTGTATTTGGGGTCTATATGTAATAGCTGGACATAGACACACACTCTTGGGTAAAGTTAAAGCCCTTGGTACTAATGGTACCATTGTATAGTATGAAATATGAGTACCACCTTCTGCTGTTATTGTACCTGGATGAAGTTGCTCAATTTTAGTTCCCAAGCAATAATGAATGCAACTAGTTGATTTATACATATGAAGAGGTCGAATTTTAATGGTACTCAAAAACCGCTGGTGGTTGATCTCATCATCATTTTGATTTATTATTTGATTAAACCATTGTGTTACTTCATTTCTAATATTCTTAAAAATGTGAGCTGAGTCATTGTCCCGTAAAATCATAAGAACATGTTGCAATAAATTTGTTAAGTCACGATGATTACTAAGGTTGATACGTTTTTTATAACCACTGATTTTACATTTATTGCCAACTTGTCTTTCTTGTATAGCCATATAATGTTTTTTTTTATTAGCACTAGAACACCAAATGCATTTTCGAAAGCTAGTTTGAGATAACATGTAGAAGGTATATCTTGTCTGAGATTAGTATTATAACGATTAGCCAATTCATCTCCAGTTCCTGCTGAACGAGATACCTTCAGAAATAATGAATCAGTGTCGCCATATAAAACTGTCGCTCCAATTCCATTTTCATCTTTAGTATAAAAATGTTGAGCCCGATTAAGATGATACTGACCATAACCAGTAACCATGCATGGGACCAGTTCATCTGCGAGTAGTTTAATGGCCGCCATTGCCCCATAAATAGAATTTACCATAATCTTAAGAGAGTTAGCTTGAGTGGTCATTCCAAATTTTTTCATAATACCTCGTTCATTTACTAATTTTTCACATATCTGACGTAATGGTGATTGAGTGTATGGTTTTCCTTCTTGGACTTTAACACTAACATAAGCAAAATAAGGATCTTCATCCATAATAAGTATATGAAATAAATTTTCATCAACTTCTGGGAGTTGACAACGTGAAATTCGAGTCACGAACCCTCGATTTAAATTATAGTCAATAATTAAACTAGGATATAATGAACAAAAATCAAAAACAAATATTGAATGAGTATTAGAAGCTAAATGTACTCCAATTTTCGGTTCAAGAACTTCAGCGCCTTTGTAAGTGTTTTTTCTACCTGTATCCAAATGATCCTTTTTTTCGATGGAATGTCTAGCGTATCGATTTTGTGGAAGAATACGACCTATTTCCCATTGAGATTGTGAATAACAGTTTACTTTATTAATGAGATGTTCGTCAATAGGAGCCGTATAAATTGAATTAAGTAAATTTATAAGGTAACGTCTCACAATAGCTGTAGAACTGGCACCAAGACAATGGTATGGGTCAAGGTCGCCCATACGAGATAAACCCATTGTAATTCTAATAGTATTAAGGTGCCCATTCAATTGAGTGACCAGATCCACATCTACAGTACAATAATCTAGAAAATTTAAAAAAAAAAAACTATCCGGTTCCTCTCCATTGTCTTCTAAATTTTTATACATTTTATTTATAGCTACAATATTAAAATCTACTTTATTGCGGCCCATTATAGCTTCTGCACAAGCATCTAAACTATCAGAAGGTGGTTCAAGAAACTTACCAACTGGAAAAATTTTTTTACGGCAAATCATAACATCTACATCTAAAATCCAAGGTGGAGTCATATGGGGTACGGTTCTCATATCACAATATGACCTTAAAGTGTAAGTGTGGAAAAATAAATGTCCAGGTAAAAGACCATGAAATAGTGCTCGTTTGAAGAGGAATGGATGGTCGTATCCATCAGTGTTATAACCAGTAGCAAAAATATGTTGAGGTTTGCTTAGTAACTCCAAAGATCGAGAAAGAGTCTGTTTTTCTGAAGAAAATAATTCAACATGGATCGAAATTCCTTGTTTAGTTATCATGGAAAATTCTCTATTTTTGTTTTGAGAATTTGGATAATATACAACCAAAAGGGTATTTATGTCACTTAATTCAGTTGGATATTGGGCATTCATTACAGTTGCTGTCTGAAAAGACGTAGCAACTAACCTATCATTTGAACTATCCCCTAGAGGAATGGCACCAGTTAAATCATGCCGACTAGTTTCTATATCAAATGAGAGGATCCGATATGGTGGAAAAAAGTTGTCGATATCCCCACTCACAAAAACAAGTTGATTTTCATGTACTTTAAATAAACCCCTAGATTGAAATTTTGGATTGTGTCGTCGTTCACAGTCAAAATAACATTGGTATGAATTAAAATATTTACCCATAACATTAATACCAAATGGATGATAGTTATATTTTAGAAAGTTAAAGAGATCCATACACCTACGATAACCTTTACAAAAAACGCGAGCGGCGTAACCTCGATATTTTTCCAATTGCAAATCTTCCAATGAGGCTTCGCCCATAATCAAATGACCACTCTGACTATGTTCAGCTTCAAGAGTATAATAATCTATCAGCCCACAATTATACAAAAATATCATAGAACGATCAAATAGTTCACGTTGTTGTGTAACTAAAACTAAGTGATCAAAATTTGATGCATCAAAAATTACTCGTATAGGGTCTTGTGGTACTATATTTTCACGATTTAAACCACTATCTTGAATTTGACTTTGAGGCACTGGAATCCCATAAAATTCTTGTTCTTCAACATTCCATGAATATATCCACACATAATGTAGCATGGATAATTCAACTAGTTTGGGTTTCATATTTAAGTTTACAAGAAGAGAAAGGTAGAAGAAGGATAAATATACTGTCATATATTTTTTTATTTTTTTTGTTCTTGTATTATAATACTATAATATTCTTCTGCCATATATATATATAACACAATTAGTTTTTTTATATAGTGAAACATTTTACATTTGTTTAATCAATTTCATCATTACTTGACTTGATGATAACACTTTCAAATAGTACAGTCAACATTTTTAGTTTGTCACTATTTAATGACTTTGCATGTTGATGAATTATATCTGTTATTCTAATGAATGATATTGATTTATTGTCAGTCATTAAATAATCCTTAACCCATTTATTTTTCTCTGGAGATAGATTGGGAAAAATAATATGGATATAAAATGTATTTGAACAGAGTGTTATTTGGTAAAAAACATCTAATTCTTTATAATCTAATTCTTTATCGTTTTCTATAAATAAAATTTCTAGATCAATATTAGCAGTTGTTTGCTTATCATGATCTTTCTTTTTCAACTTTTTTTTTTGTTTTTGTTTTTTTCTTCTTCTTTTGCAAATCCATTATTAATGCCAAATTGGACAGTTAAGCGTTATTTAATTTCTGCATAATGAACAACACACCATCTTTAACTGTAAAAAAAAAAAAAAAAAAATTACCATAATTTATTAGAAAAATTGACTATTTCATAATGAAAGTATATCATTTCAGAGAAAAATGAGGCAAAAAAAAAAAAAAAAAAAGTACAGATCAATAATTTGAAAATTAAATTTAATTAATTAACACTTTTCTGAGAACTTCATTTGGATTTACGGGAAGGTTTATTTAAGTGCTTGTCGGATCACGACTTACATTTACGGACTGTGTTATAGTGGGTATATACTACTCCATCGACTTGGGGTTTGTATGAATGTTTGCCATTAAATTTCTTGTTTTCTCTAATAGGCACAACAGTGCCTATTTGAGAAAACGGTAATGTATTGTAATTTGAAGGAGAGACTATTGAATTGGTGACACAACGTGGGTAATCGCGCACTCCACACACTCTTGTGTTGGCCGCGATCATGATTCTACATTTATATCCATATGTCTATGTAGAGAATTTTATTCCGAACACTATACAAACCAAAAAAAACAGTTAACTTGAAAAACATGAGCAAATTAAAATAAAATTTTATGCTCATGGGTACAATCACAACAGTGTTGTCGCTGCTGAAATCACGGCTAACGCTTCGCCCAGTTCCCACACTCGTGTGGAACATAATTAGACATTGATAGGCATATGTCTGGGTGGGGAATTTTATTGTGAGTTCCGTGATATCAAAATAAGCGCTGTAGGATGACTGTGAGGTTGGTAACAAACGAAAGAGTATGAACATTTTGGGTGTCACGGCGAGTCATCTTCGTGTTTATTTACTTCGTGGTGGGATAGCAAATGCTTTGGTGACATTCACTTTTTTGTGCACTAAAGTGTTTTAAACCTTTAATAATCAAATATATGACAAAAGGATAATAATAATAATAATAATAATAATAAT
Organism: Procambarus clarkii; assembly: GCF_040958095.1. Lineage (NCBI taxonomy): Eukaryota > Metazoa > Arthropoda > Malacostraca > Decapoda > Cambaridae > Procambarus > Procambarus clarkii. The sequence continues at coordinate 22,236,597 of NC_091232.1, forward strand.
AATAATACAACTTTAATCTTACTGTGAATCCTCCAGAAGTAGGACGACCAGTATGTTGCTTATTGATTGGTCAAAAGATAGATGGATACTGAATGTGTTGTGGAGTGGTGGGTGTGTGTGGCTGGGAGCAGGTTGAGCACGATGTGGATGAGGCACACTGGAGCCACAAACTGAAGGTCTGACGGAGGGCTCAGGGTGCTACTCTCCCGGTGGAGAGAAGTGGTGGGGGGGGGGGCTCTTAATTTATATGACATTATGTCTCATTGTTCGTTGTTGCTAGTGAGAAAGCAAATGTTTTTCATTATTTTGGGAGTTGACTCCTTTCCCTTTTACCCATTTAATCAACCAATATAGATTTCTGAGCCTACTGGGTTTTATTTATCATATCTACAGTTTAAACTGTGTATGAAGTCAATTTATAAACTAGCACCACATCCTAAATAATTTCATTCACTCTCTCTCTTTCTCATTCTCTCTCTCTCTCTCTCTCTCTCTCTCTCTCTCTCTCTCTCTCTCTCTCTCTCTCTCTCTCTCTCTCTCTCTCTCTCTCTCTCTCTCTCTCTCTCTCTCTCTCTCTCTCTCTCTCTCTCTCTCTCTCTCTCTCTCTCTCTCTCTCTCATTCACTCTCTCTCTCTCTCTCATTCACTCTCTCTCTCTCTCTCTCATTCACTCTCTCTCTCTCATTCACTCTCTCTTTCTCTCTCTCTCTCTTTCTCATTCACTCTCTCTCTTTCTCACTCACTCTCTCTTTCTCATTCACTCTCTCTCTCATTCACTCTCTCTCTCTCTCGTTCTTCTTTTCTTTTCTTTTCTTCCACTAAAATTAAACTAAATTATAAAATATCTTCCAGACAGTCAGCAGCGAGAATTCCACGTGGTGTATAAATTCTACCGTCATAACCACAAATAAGTAAACAAGTACAATACAATAGTTTTATATAAGCATATCCATATAGAGCTATGTCTTTATTAGATGCATCACGTGACAGTTGGGCCATTTTAATAAAGCTTTGACGGTTCATTCCTTCAAGAAAACTTTGATGAGCTCGTTCATTTATTTTGCCGACAATCTGCCATAAATGATCGATTGAAAAACGAGATGATTCAGACTGAATCATACATTTTATAGTATTATTATTACTTACACTAGGAAATATTTTTTCAACAAAATCAACATAGGATGGTGTAGGTTGACGAATAAACTGTAGCAAATCATTATAAGATATCTAAAAAACTTTTTGAGTTTTAGTTATTTTATGACAAATCTTTCTAAGATGAATGAATATATCATATGCTCTCGAGGAAGATTCAGTTATAGCTAAACGATACAGAGCTCCATGAATTTCATTTCTATTAAGACCATATAGGTAATATAACATTAAAATTTCATCATGATCAAAAGCTAAACGTAGACTACCTGGTAAGACAAAATTTGTACCAGGATGGAAAAGAATAACGGCTTCAGCTTCAGAAGCCACATTATGACTTACTGGAATAACTTGCATGGCATCACCATCGAAGTCGGCATAATTACCATGCACAATGCTAGTGGGGATAGCCATGACTGGATAGATCCAAAAAGCTTTCACCCGATGCAAGGTAAAATTTCTATCATCAAGTGTAGGATAACGGTGGGCAAGAACATAACGTGGACAATCTAGTCGTCTCCATACACTAATAGGAAGAATACATTCATCTGGTTCAAGTTCATTACAGGGGGTAATAATGACGCGGGCTGAACCAATGTATCGTTTATTGTGTCCATGTTGACGTATAGAAGAAAATTTACCACTTTTCATTCGACTCAACACTGATCCATAACTCGTTTTAACTTTACTCATATTTACACTAGGATCTGAAATAAGTTTTTTGTAAAACGGCAATGATCGTTGATGATTCATAAGGAAGGCTAAAGGTGGAATTAACCGGTGAATTCCATTCGATAACTTTATATGCACACTATAATTAAGTTCATTAGGATCATTTCTTAATTCAAATTGTGATTGGGTTGTAAGTCGCTCAAATAATATTCTTGGGTTTCTAAAGAGGAATTTATCATGAGTGTTATTATTATCTGCTTTTGATGAGCTATTTCCTTGCCAAAAATGATTAAGGTAAATTCTAAATTCAGCATATGAATGTTCATATTTTGTTTGGCATGCTTTACATTGCCATCCACCTGTTGTTGGACGAAAAATACGGTTTCTCACTTTAAGAAAACGAAAAATAGCATTAGAAAGACCCTGGACTGAATTTGCATTTGGGAATACACTTGATAATAATTCTTCATGGGGTTTGAAAATTAAATGACATTGAGAGCACTTTATAAAACGAGGATAACTATCATTTAAGTTTCTAGTTAAAGCTTTATAATTACTCATGTAACGTTTAAATTTATTTCGATCAATACAAATTACACAATTTACAAAGTAACAACTAGGACAGATTGACTGACTAAATGCTATGAAATATTTTAGATCTGTCTTAACCAGTTGGTTTGTTAATTTAGATATTCGTATATACTTATACGATATATTTTCATTTCCAATATTTTGTTTTCCTTTCATGTTGCTTTCAAAATTAGTAGATTTAGATTTAATGTTGCAAATATTTAATACAATGTCATCATAAGTTTCTAATGAAATCTTTAAAGGTTTTATTGTATAATATGATTGTTGTTTTTGTCCCAATTGGGAAATTTTTTACCCATGAAAGCTTTTTCGATATTTAATGATGTATTTTTATATCCCCTAATAGGCATTAACCATTTGTAAGAGGTCATTATAGTGAAAGAGTGTTAGTATTTATGAAAAAAATATTACATCGCGTTCCTATATAAAGTACAGTACCCTTCCTTCTGATATTATTTATTCTCTGACTCCCAAACCTTACAATGGTTAGGAAGAATCCCACTCAAACTAAAACTTCAGCGTCAGTTATGGACATAGCAACAATTGCTAATCAACCTGAAGTGGTTGAATTAACTAACAAGAAACAATCACGCAAAAGGAAATCACAATCTCCTAATGCTCTATATCGTAATTTAATGATTATTAATGAAGAACAGGAAGACGAAAAATATTTAATTACATACAATTCAGGTAATAGGAAACTGAAAACCAAGGAAGAAATTATCCAAAAAGTGGATGAAACTTTTCATGTATTTAAAGAAAGTCAAAGAGAAGAAAGTAAATACCGCATCATTGCAGGGCATGAAGATAAAAAAATGGACAAATGCGAAAGTATTTTGATTAAGTTTTATAAAAAAACATTGCCACCATCAATTCCAAATATACCCATTCCCGAAGTTGTGGTAATGGAACCTGATGAAGGAAAAGGAAAAGAAATTTCGGCTTCAGAGTTATCAGTAGAAGAATCATCGCAAGCATTTATATCTCCATCTCCATCAACATCCACAGCAAAAACAGACGCTAACCTTATCCAAGATCCATTATGTTCATCAGAAAAAGTTGTTTTAACACCCCCCCATCTTCACCATCACCATCATTTCCTTACGTACTTAAATTACTGCCACCACCACCACCACCACCACAACAACCACCACCAACTCCAACTTTATCCATCCCCCCCCCCAAAAAAAAAAAAAAAAATGTGGTAATAGAACAGATGATGATGGAAAAGAAGAAAAAGAAGAAGAAAAATTTCAAGTACTATATATCTCATATCATTGTTCCATTTTGATCACCATCATAATTCCCTGAGAAACTTAAAATAGAATATTAAAAAAATTGTATAAACTATATGAATTATAAATTTATAACTATAACCACCATAATATAATAAACAAAAATATATAACTTATTTTTTTTTTCCTAATGTATATATATATATATATATATATATATATATATATAGCTTACCATTTCATTCACTATAATTTAGTTCAACATGTTGAAGAGCAAAATAGACATAGGACAGATTACATCACTATATCAACCTCCTCCAGATGGTTGTTATGCTGGTGTTGTTGTTGATAGTATATTTAAACATAGAAAACTGACAATAATGAAGAATATTGAAACTATTTTAAAAAGTCTTAATTATCAGCTTCTCTATTTACCATCAAAAAGTAATGAGAATAATGGCACTTATGATGATCTATTAGAGATGTTAGAGATACTTCCACCCAAACTACCAATATGTACCAATTCCTTTCTTGTTATTTATGTGACGCATGGTAATGCAAATGGATACAATGAAGACGAAGAGTTACTAAATGTACCTCATTATAATAGTTCACCTCTAAATATCAGGCGGCTAGTCGAACAATTTGAAAATGAAATTAACCGGCCCAGTCTTCAAAAAACATATATATTTATTGTGGTTACTGACAACAGTAGCAGCAAAAAAGACTCCTCAGAATCCTCTTCCTTTGTATCTTTTTATACAAAAGCTAACACTGATGTAATGTATGTTAGAACAGAGACATCAACCACATCTTGTTTAGACAAAATACTCCTAATGAATGCTGACCTAAGATCTATTGTATCAATTATTTTAGGGGAATTAAATTCTCTGTAACACTGTTATGAATATGAGAATATATATCGTTGGGAGTTGAATTTTCCAACTGACGTAAATTATCAGACAGCTTACTGGGACGAATATTAATGTAATAATGTTGTCGACATTGTGGACATGGAACAATAATGGGCAACAGGCTAGGATAGCTATTTATAACATATGCTATGTTGGAATCTTTTCTAAACCGATCATCTTTCTGGCTATATTTGGCCAGTGTGTGGAATATTCGCCAATAAAATGGGCCCCAAAATTTTGTACCCATACGCTGAGGCAAAGGATATGTTTTTGTGGTAGCTGTCGTATAATGCAATGAACCAGGTGGAAATTTAGATGTGGCTGTTGAAATGAAAGATAATTCGCCTTCAACAAGAGGTACTGCCCCATCAGCTTCTAGTTTATTCAGAAGATCTACCAAATTTGAAACTCCATTAATGCGAAAGTTTGTCTGAAAAAGTTGTTGTAAATATTTTAAGCGACTGATATCATTTGTTATATAGGTTTCTAAAGCAAAGAATGAAGGCTTAATTTTATATTTATTATTATTCTTAATTTTACTGTTAATAATAGACTGGGCCTCGAATAAGAAAATATTATGAAGTTCCTTGGGACTTTTTAGTTGGATACCATTATTATCTCTGTCATCATCACCATCTTCATCATCTACATAAACCACCATATTGACGACTGTTTGAAGTGTATATAAAAAGGATGAAATTAAGATATTATTGGCGGACTGAATAGTTGATGAGTTGGTTTGATAAGAAGGGTTTAGAGCTTGAATGTAATAATCTAAGATTATTGAAAACGTATATAATATAAATGTTGGTAAACATAAAATGGCTGGAAATTTTACGTTCCTTTTATTATCAAAAAACAGTTTATAATTGAAAAGACACTGCTGTTGCTGCTGCTTTTCCATTTTTTGTATTTCTCTAAAAACAATATTAATGTTTTAATGATAATTTGTACATGACCCTGTTAACGGGAATATCTTGAGGTTATATTGAGATGATTTTGGGTTATTTAGTGTTCCCGTGACCGGATCCTAGTTAGACCAAGCCGCCAGTGACAGCTGATTAACTCCTAGGTACCTAATTACTACTAGGAATCAAGGGCATCAGGGTGAAAGAAACTCTACCTAATGTTTCTCGCGGGCACCCAGGATTTCGATCCAATGTGCGGTCAACTCAGCTGCGCAGAACAATTTTATTTCGTTAATTTAGATATGAGGTGGAGTATTTTGAAAAAAGTTTTTTTTTTTTTTTGAATTATCCTAAATAAAAAACAATAAGCAATGACTGTATTTTTAATAATAATATTATTCTTTATAACAGTTATAATAATTATTTATTTATGTAAAAGAGGAGAAAGAGGAAGAGACAAAGGAATAGATGCAGCAGGTGGAAGTGTAAGTGGCAGTGAAGGAGGAGGTGAAAGAACAGATGCAGGTGGTAGAGGAAGTGAAGGAGGAGGAGGAGGAGGTGAAAGAACAGATGCAGGTGGTAGAGGAAGTGAAGGAGGAGGAGGTGAAGGAACAGATGCAGATGGAAGAGGAAGTGAAGGAGGAGGAGGTGGCGACAAAGGAACAGATGCAGGTGGAAGAGGAAGTGAAGGAGGAGGAGGAGGAGGTGAAGGAACAGATGCAGATGGAAGAGGAAGTGAAGGAGGAGGTGGTGGCAAAGGAACAGATGCAGATGCAGATGGAAGAGGAAGTGAAGGAGGAGGAGCAGGAGGAGGTGGTGGCAAAGGAACAGATGCAGATGGAAGAGGAAGTGAAGGAGGAGGAGGAGGAGGTGGCGGCAAAGGAACAGATGCAGGTGGTAGAGGAAGTGAAGGAAGAGGAGGAGGAGGTGGCGGCAAAGGAACAGATGCTGATGGAAGAGGAAGTGAAGGAGGAGGAGGAACAGATGCAGATGGAAGAGGAAGTGAAGGAACAGATGCAGATGGAAGAGGAAGTGAAGGAGGAGGAGGTGGCGGCAAAGGAACAGATGCAGATGGAAGAGGAAGTGAAGGAGGAGGCAAAGAAATTCTTCAAGGCCTATTACAATCTTCTTCAATTAGTCAAATAGAAAATTCTGTGCCTCAGGAACTGGTACAATTCTCTATGACTCAAACAGGGAAACAATACAACAGGAAATCAATTTTAGAATCACTATTCTTCCCTTTTATTGAGGAAGATATAAGAATAAAATCAGGTTTTTTCATTGTTCCTACATTACCATTATCATATAATCTTAAGAATAAATTTGAAATTGAAAATACCATAGTAAAACCTTTTAATACCTTTCTTATTAATTATAATAATGCTTACAAATATTGGCATAATAGTGAATCTTTTCACATAAATAAAATATTGCAAAATTGTGTATATGATAAAGGATATTATTCCAAAAACCCAATTGTTTTAATATTTCCACGGAATATTTCAGATAGTGTTGACGTTACTGATTTGAGTGAAATACGAGATGTCCAGTTAAATAATCATATAAAATCAATACGAGTAAGATCACAAAATGAATCCAAACCAATTTACATGAATAGACTCTGGATATCATGTACCCATGCAGCCAGTCAAGATTTATTTATACAGGGATTTTCAAAATATGATTTCCCAATGGAAGAAGATTCATTACCGCCATTTGTGGTAATGAAACTTGAACTTCAAGAAGGTAACAATGAAGTGGAATTTAAAATTGAGACAAGGAACATTATATTTAAAAATATAAAATTGAACATTAAGGTAGAGGGGTCTGAAGATATGGATATAGTAGAAGAGGTGGAGGAAAAAAAAGGAGAAACTGGAGAAGGAACCACCATTTTCATATAATCCCAATAGACCATTATATACTACTACAGTTCGTTCTCTTCTTTCCTTCCTTCAAAAATATCAATTATCCTCCTCTCTTTTTTGTTTTTTGTTTTTAATGATGGTAAAATTATCATATTATTTTTTAATAAACTTGAATCCAATTCAAATTTCTATAAAGGTTATGATACAAAAAATCTAAATAATAGAACAAAATGAAGGAAAGTAGTCATGTACCTATGCCAAATATCAGGATGAGATGAGATTGTTGAACCTCTCCCCCTACTCCTGGTAACCCCAAAATACTATGATGTCAACAGATGGGAGCAGACAGTAGAGAATCCACCATTTGTATAAGGAGAAGGGATTATGGGGAAATTTATTTTCTCTGTTTATTACTTCAGCCAACAACATATCCTTCAACATCGATCTTAACAGACGTCTGGAATACACCATCATACAGAGTCGTCTCTCGACACCAACCAAAAATTTGGGTATCATGAGCTTCAGGATGGCCATAATGAGGTGGAATGTAAGCTGTTAGCTAAAAATATTAATGACCTAGTTCCATTTGATAGAATTAAATTTAATATCAATGTGGAAAGTGATTAGTAATAAGAAGGAAAAGAGGACGAGGATAAGTAGGGAAAGGATGAGAAGTCAGGATTGTGTTGGGACCTTCAGTGAGTGGTCCACACTTGATTAGTGTAAAACAGCTAATAATAATGTAATGATATAAATTGTCGTTTCTCCAAATCTCAAAGTGCTGAATCTGTATTTTTTATATATATATATATAAATATAATAAGAAACCAAGACTATTTTTTTTCTAAATATGAGCTTCAAAAAGGGAGGAAGATATGATGGATTTTTTCTAGTTAATAATTTAATAAAGTCTCAAGCAATTACAGCCCCTTCTATTCTACAATTTGCTGCTGCCAATTATGGTTTAGATGATTGTCTAGGTACTCGACTGCTTTTAGAAAAAAGACAAGGATTTGGTGGAAACAAATGTATAGAAAAATTTAATCTAGGAAAATATATATACCAGTCTTATCAAGAGGTCAATGAATTGGTAATTAAATTCGGCATTGGTTTAATCTATTATTTTAACTTTAATAATAATAATAATGATAATAGGGTAAATCAACAACAATCGATTGCCATATATGCTGAAACCCAGAAAGAATGGCTTATTGCAGCTCTTGGATGCCTTAGACAACGGGCAATTGTCGTCAGTCTTCCAACAAACTTGCCCCCCAAAACAATTATCAATTCTCTTTTGGAAACAGAAATTCGAATTATTATTACCTCTTGTGGACCATTATTAGCTAAACTCCAGAAGGAAATTTTACCTACTTGTCCTCAAATAGATTATGTCATTATCTTAGATGATCATATCAATAAAATAGGACCAACAGTTTCACCATATAAAACGAGTGACAATTTTAACATAATTTCATATTATAGTTTAATATTTGCCGGCAAAGAAAATGAGGATATATGTAAGGATAACATTAAATATATTGATGAGAGTGATGTGGCATTTATCATGTATACCTGTGGTACTATTGACGAACCTAAAGGAGTGAAGTTAACTCATGGTAATATTTTCTCTGCGGTATCAGCATTTTGTATTCGTGCTGATTATCGACAATTGGGGAACTTATACTTAGCATATCTTCCATTGGCTTATGTCACAGAATTAATAATTGAATTATCTTGTATTGCTATGAATATTACAATTGCCTATTCCTCACCCTCTACATTAACTAACAAAAGTCCGCAGATCTTGGAAGGATGTCATGGGGATTTTATTGAAGCTCAACCTACTTGTGTTTTTTTGTATCCTCTATGTTAAAATATATAATGAATGGAATTACAAAAAATAATTATTCAATTTGGGATCATATAGCCTTTGAAAAAAAAAATTAAACTGAAATGGATTACTCATGTTTGGGATAAATATATTTTACGGAAAATATGTGAGCAATTTTTTGGTAATCGATTGATGACAGTTATCATTGGAGGTGATTTAATTTCAAAAGAGTCATACCAAAAGCTTCGAACGCTATTCAATTGTTCAGTAATAATAGGGTATGGTACCACAGAAACTACGGCTTGTATTACTAGCAGCAACAAAAGTGATGATGTATTACATTGTGGTGATCCTAATTATAGAGTAAAACTATCATTAATTGATTGGATTGAAGGAGATTTTAAAACGACAGATAAGTCGCATCCTAGAGGGGAAGTTGTAGTGAGTGGTCCTATGGTGGCCCGAGAATATTCAAGGATTACTGGAAAAGGAGATGATGGTGGAGACTTTTTCTTATCCAAAAGAGGTATTTGGAGTTTTAAAACTGGTGATATTGGGGAGATTAATTGTGAATCAGGTATGTTACGCATAATTGATCGTAAAATAAATTTCCAGAGATTAAAGAATGGCGAATATGTAAGTTTAGGTGAGATCGAATCTCTCCTAAAGACTCACCCTCTAATTGATAATGTATGTGTTTATGTTTATCCAAATTCTAATATAATCTTAGCCTTAATTGTGCCATCGCCTCCTATGATTATAAAGATGAGTACCCATTTAAATATTCATTCGTCAGATGTAAGGGTACTTTGTCGACATTCCTGTATAATTAAAACCATTTTAAATGAGATTAGGGCTTATGGTAGGAAATATGGAATTTGTCATTTACCTTCAGCAGTATATCTCTGTCAATTTCCGTGGACTTCAGAATCTGGTTTGGTTTCCTTAACTTACAAAATTAGGCGGCATGTCATTTTCAAATATTATGAGGAAAAATTGAAAGCCATGTATGTGGCCCTTTTAAAATAAAAAACATAAAAGGGAATTTTAATGATTGATTATCCTCCTCCTCGTAATCTTAATACCAAGTGGAGGGTTGAATCCTTTTGAATATTATAATCCCTTATAGTGTGTTGATCATCTAACTGTTTCCCGGAAAATATCAACCTCTGTTGATCTGGTGGTATACCTTCTTTATCTTGAATTTTGTTTTTTACACTTTGAATAGATTCATTAGACTCCACATCTACTGTTATTGATTTTCCAGATAAAGTTTTTACAAATATTTGCATTTTGGTAATTTGTTTATTTTTATATATATTTTTTTAATAATAATATATAATTTTATAATAATAAAAAATATGAATGTTGAACATAACTCTTATGATTATAAAGGATATCTCAATAAATTAGAAGAGTTAAAAATGTACCAATTAAAGTTAACTTATTACTTATTTGATCAAACTAGAATATTATGTTATAATATTACTATTGAACTGGAAAACATGATTGAATATACAAAAAAAATACAAATTATAACAAGTAATATTTATGAACATAATCAATTTAGAATTCTTATGTATCTAATTAAACATAATAGGATTCCTGTTCAACTTGCATCGAGTGATGAAGAAGTATTTTCACATATTCAAAATAAAAATAAAAATACTTCTTTAATTATGACTGAAAAATCTTATCATCATCTTATAGTTATGAAACATATTATTTTAAAATTATTTAAATTCCAAAAAGATCTATTTTATTATATATATGTTTTGTATTCCAAATTATTATTTATTATAAGTGGTATGGAAAATTATACAAAAATATTTAATTTTTGTATTCTAAATAATTAATGTTGTTATCCCATCTTCTACTTTTTAATATACTTTTCAATCCTTTTTTAGTATTTTTTTATTTTTGGGTATAAAATAAATAGTTTTAAGAGGGCTTCTGCTTTGGTTTGTTTTACTCACTCTATTATTTAAAATTTGATCTCTTTTGTTCTTTTTAGGTTGATTTGACCTTAAACTCGAATTTTTGGGACTATTATTCCTACTGCCACTACCACTACTACTACTACTAGTACTAGTACTAGTACTAGTACTATTTTGACGTATTTTTTTCATATTTATATTTCCACGATTTTTATTGCCTGTTATACTACTTTTTTTTCTTCTACTTTTATTTCTATTTATATTTTTACTTCTACTTCCACTTGTACTTCTACTTCTACTTTTACTTTTAATTCTACTTCTACTTTTATTTTTACTACTTTTACTTCTACTACTTTTACTTTTACTTCTACTTCTACTTTTTTTGTTCAAAATTTTATTGTTTTTCGCCAACATTATTTCTCTATTTTTTGTATAGAAATGTTTATAATTAGTTAAAATATTCTTTAATATATCTGAAGGATTATCTTTGATTAATTTATAGGGAAAAGATCTTATTAGGTTATGATTATTTTTATATTTATTAGGTAAGTAAACTACCATTGCCGTTATTTTATTAGATACAATATCTGTTTTTTTATGTAAAGATATCACAAGTTCATAATGTAAATGAGTAAGATCTTTAGTTTCTATAATATGTATATTATTTGTATTTTTATGGTAAGGTTCAATGACTCTGTTAATTAATTTACTGATATGCATAGGACTGTAAAAAGGTGTGTATATGTCAAGTATTCCAGATTCAATTATTGGTTGGTCCTCATTATAAAAACAATTATTTATAAGATGATGTATAATACTGTTCTTTATTATATTAATGTCTTGTGTTTTTTGCATGAGAAGAGTATGCCATAAATTTGTAAGAAGAGAAAAGTAAATTAATTTCGAATCAAAACGTTGTAGTAATTTGTAAGATTGAGGCGCCTTTTGTTTTAATATTTTAATAAACATTTCTGGATCATATTTAATTGTATGATAACTAATTAAATTGAGGCTGGTTTAGTAGTTAAACCAGCGATATAATATATTTGTTGGATAAAAATTTCAGAATTGTGCTCACTCCAAAATTGAACTTGATGATTACTAATACTAACCTCATCTATATTTTTTGTTATTGAGTACATTATATAAATTAATCGATTGAGAGCTAACCTACAAGATGATTCCGATAAACCTGGATATAAATCATCAATATAAGTATTATTTTGGTTGAATGTCAACCTTAATAAATTCTTTTCTGAAGAATTATTATTAATTTGGTATATATATTTCAGTGATGTAGTCATTATGCTTATTATTTTTTATTACAATAAAAAAAAGCACCCCATAATCAAAATAATATGTAAACTAATTTTCCAATATCTACTACCTCTACTTATATCCCAACAATTATAGGTGGATGTGATGAAATTCATTCACTCTCTCTCTCTCTCTCTCTCTAAAATCTTAAAGCTGCTTGGTGACCAAGTTGACCTTGTGGATACGTTCATGGCCCGACTCGATGACGAGGCCGAGGACACAGTGGAGAGTCTACCATTACCTCCTGCCACATCTGCCCAAGGCATGGGTACCACCTTGAGTGAACTACAAAAGGCTGACCCTAGTCTTGTAGAATGTCATATGTCATATGACTTAGCTCTCTCTAAAGAGGAAATTGAGGATGCAGCCACTGGTTATTACTACAATGATCAGATTTGGAAAATAAATATGACTACAGTCGAACACTATGGTAGTAACTCCCAGGTACCTTGTGTGTACGTCGCATTAAATCAGTACTGGAAAAGAGTGGTAAAAGATGTTACTTTTTAATATAATATCATAATGATCTTTTAAGAGGAAATGACGTCATATCATTCTGACAGTATATATATTAGTGAATGTAACTCTTAGGCTGTTTATTTGTGCTAATTCACATGGAGAACAAAGAGGCTGGGGCCAAGATAAGCCCTCGTTACCTCGAGTTTAACAGTGAAATAGGGAAAAGTATTAAACTTTACAAGTTAGAACATTTCGTCTATTGGTGGAAAAGAGAATTGCTTGTGGAGCCATACCTTCTGAAGGACGATCATGAGGATGCTCTGACTATAATGTAGGATACCTCCTGAATGACAATCAGTTGAGGATGCTCTGACTTATAATGTGGGATACCTCCTGAATGACAATCAGTTGAGGATGCTCTGACTTATAATGTGGGATACCTCCTGAATGACAATCAGTTAAGGATGCTCTGACTGTCATACTGAAGCGTATGGATACCAATGATAACGCATGATAACATTCATTAAGTTATCTTCTCAGCTCATTACCACCAACTTTTTCACCAGAAAAATGGATGGAATTGAAATATCTATTGTAAAGGTTGAAGCTTATCATCTTCTTTCCTCACAAATTGTAAGTATTAGTTATCATTCTCTTTCATTATTATATGTCGTACCTAGTAGTCTTTATGGGTTAATTTAGGTTAGGTAGCCGAAAATTTTAATAATATTTATGAAAATACATTGAATTTTTTTTTTTACAGGCTGAAGGAAGGATGGATGTTATTCTACATTTACCTTCTACTCTCCCTGACCTTTTTACCCAATTATCATATAATATACTGATGATTGATACTTCAACTTCAATGAGTGTTTATTGGTCAGCATTAATGAACCAATGGAATAAGTACATGGCTCCTATTTTAGAGAAGTGTGGAAATGAAACTGTTAGGTATACCTTTAGTGATGTTACTGAGAAAAAGGGATGTAGCCCACAGATTCAAAAAAGTGATTTTAGAAATAGTTCTACTGATTTAATCGGAGCATTAAAGAAAATTCAAGAGGAAATTGAAAGTTGTCAATCAAAAGATATTAAAGTGTTTTTTATTACTGATGGCTTCCATAGTGTATCAAGAGATAAGGCTGAAACTCAACTTGAAAAAATGAAATGTCCTGTTGGAAAAAAGTGTGAATTTTTTGTGTTAGGAATTGGAAAAGAATATCCAGTTAAACAGAGTTTATTTTTACAAGCACAACTTAATACTGGAAATACAATACCAAATTTATTTCAAGTACTTGAAATGGATGATATGGAAGATGTAATGAAGAATATAAGTAGTCATTGCAGTTCTGTAAAAATACGTTTATCTGTAGAAGGCTCTTTATTGCCTGGTGGAACATTAGAAAGTGAATTTTATCTTGATGAGTATGTTTATCTTAAACAATATAATGGTGAAAAAATATACATGTTTACAAATAGCAAAACTGAATATATTCTTCATTTACAATTTCAAGATTTAAATGTAAAAATAATGGATCAACTGATTACACAATGGAATCGGAGAATAATTCAAATTTATAACAAAGACAAAGAGAAATTTTTTTTTGAGAGAGAGATTATTAACATAGAAAAGAAAATTTGTGATGAACTATTTCTAAGGATTATGAACATAAAAGATGTAAGAGGAAATTTTACTGGGCGTTTTAAGGGAGTTTACACCAATATTGAAACTAATCTCAGGGAAAAATCAATGGAATAAAGAAACTTATTGAGGAAGGACAATATCTTAAAGAAATTGAATTAGCTGGTGTAGTTTTGAACTCAATAACAGTATCAAGTCACTACTATTCAAAGAAGGCCTATCAACTAAAAGGATACACTGACAATGAGTTTAAAAAGGATATAGATGATTTTGTGAAAATATTTGAAAAAGTAAAACACCATATTCTTGCATTACAAGTTTTACCGGAAAATTGTTGTAGGATTTCTCTCACTTCAACAGTCAGTGATTTACAAGAACCAAAATTTCTAACACTGTTAAATTCAGTCAATAAATTCCAGTTATCGACTGTTTGGAACATAACAGGCATTCCTGTACTTTTTCGTAACTTAAACTGTACAGTCTTAAATATTTGGTCATATAATATTATTCAAATTGTTGAAGCCCCCTTTGATTTAATTGAAGTGACAGCCCTTGTGGATTTTGTTAACATATATGGGGAAGTTGGTCATAAATACAATGAAATTGAAATTATTAATGGTAAACAAGAAACTCGCTTTAATGCTATTATACCAATTTTCACACCTGGGGAGGCTCATGTTATGGGATCACTGATGGAAACTAACCTTTTTGCTAAAATGATGACTTTTGCAGTTTTGAGGAATCCGATTATTAAGGATCACAATGCTCATCTAGGATCATTAGCTGTCTTGTTGATAAAACTCTTTGAGAAGTATCCAATTAAAAGCCGACCCAAGTATGTTTGTAGAATAATTAATAGTATTCAAGCTACTGTTGTTGATGGATACATGAAACGATGGAAACTGAAAAAATATTGGGAGATTTTGAAAAGTGAAAATAATATAAATCAAGCATTAATGACAGAGAGTATTTTAAAATTTGATGGAATATCTCTTAAGTGTGAAACGCTAATTAAACCCATGTTCATAATGTATATGATGATGAGAGATAATAACCCAGAGTCCCCTCAGTATATGAAGACTTTAATAAAGAGAATCATGAAAATAATAATTTTAGAATATGTGGGCAGATGTGTTTGTAAAGGCAAATTTGAGTATCCTTACTCACATTTTTTTATCACCTCTGATAAATATAAGAAAGAGAAGCAGAAATGTTTGGAACATAATGTTGAAGAATCTGAATATAATATAGAAAATTATTATACATTACATGAAGTTCGAAAAGCTTTAAAACATTTAGATGTGACCAAACTTTGTCCAGCCAATATTTTTCCTTTAAAGGAAATACAAATAAATGGTGAGAAAATTGCAGCCCTTTATTCATGGTCTCATGCAGGAGATTTGTCTTTAAAAACTTTGAGGATATTTGTCATAGAGATGATGAAGGAATTTGAAGAGTATGAAATCGAATTAGTATTGAATGAGTTGTTTAATGACATTTTTTTTTTAAATGTTTGTATCATGCTTTGAAGTTTCCAAGCTCTCGTGAAAGACTAAACAAATTTGAGCAAATTGAGGACTATGATAAATGTCGCTTTAATATTAGAAATGAGATGATTAGAGAAGTCATAGAGAAATGGAATCTCAGAGATATTTATAAAAAAAAGTGGAAAAAAATTGGGTGATGTCATACATGAAAGTTCACCAAGAAATATTGAATCCAATGACACCTAAGGAAATAATGGATAAAGTCCATCAGATGGGATTGTTTAATTGTGAGAAAGCATCATTCCATGATATATATATATTCAGATATGATGTTAAAATCTTAACAAATGCTTGTCAGATATCCACTTGCCCCTATTATCTAATTCCCAGTAAGAATTGTGGTCAACATTTATTTATAGAACGATCCCAAATGGGCGAGGCCTTTCCTCATGCTCTTCACAAAACAGCTCATAAGACTAAATATAGTATTAAAAAAGGTCTTGAAGAATTTCAGAATGGAACATATACGAAAAAAGGAAAGAAATTATTAGATTCAACATATAAAGAACACAAAAAACATTTGATACAATTACAAAAAATATATAAACATGATTGATACATGGTAGGGGGATTGTATATTAAACTGATGATTTAGGTTTTTTTTAGAATCAAATTAAAGAAATTAGTTCCTACTGGTGGTGGGAGATTAGTTGTAAGACGTGATACAAAGGAACTCATATCATCTCGAAGTAAATCTGAACGTTCAGTGGCCATAATTTGACGTTTAACATCCTCAAAACTTGTCGCAGAAATAATATTGGCGGGAAATTTATTTCCTCTGCGATTTATGGAATTAATAGAGGCATTAGATAACACCGTTAATTGGAGAAGTAATGCAGAATAATTTATATTAATGTTTTCAAAGCGTCTAAATATATGATGTAAATTTATTAAACTACATAGTTGACCAAGATGTTTATTAACCCCTCTAATATCTGTAGAATATATTAGAGAGATATTGGGGTTGGCAATCTGTAGATGAACAGCATCAATTAACCACCCGGGACAATTGTTGAAGATCGGATGATTACGACAGGTTCCGTATCGTTTGATTTTATCTGTCATTAGGTATTCACACCATACTCGTGCTATTCACAAGTCAATGAGGTTGTTTATGCCTATTAGTGAGTTATTTTCATAAAGAGCAATACCACGTTTGAAAATGGGATCGAAAATATTTGGGATAAGAGGACATTCAAGCAATTTATGTTGTACAAAGTATAAACTATCACTAATATTTTTACAATCATCTATTAATCCTGAATATACCGAATTGGATGATGTTTGATTAATAGGATAGGTAAAATATGGCATTGTAGTAGTAGTAGGAGTACTATTAGTAGTGGTAGTGGTAGTGTTTGTGGTGGTGGTAGTAGTAGTAGTAGTAGTTAATTTGTACATATCATGTGTTGAATCTAATTGATTCTGAATTGAAGAATGTTGGATCATTTTCCAGAGAAAAGCTGTAATATCAGTTCCTGGTTCCAAAAGTTTATAAAGTTCTTTTTTTTTTTTTTACAAATTCCATAGTTGCAATGTAATAAAAACATACATATATATATATATATATATATATATATATATATATATATATATATATATATATATATATATATATATATACTATAACTAGAGAAATAAAAAAAAATGAATGAACTTGATGAAATACCTTATGAATTAGTTGATGATGAAGGCCAACCTTTAATTAATAATTTAATTGACTTTGATATTAAAAAGTTACACTTGGTTCCTAAAATACATTTCCTTTCTATTTTTAAGAAAAAACATAAATATATTCAATCTTTTACTCAAAAGGAATCTGCTTTTGTAGCGGCCTTAACATTAGCATTTATTCAATATGGCAAGAAAAATGGATTTATATTAACAATATCAAATATTGTACATGAGTCCCTCTTAGAACCTAATTGGGGAATGTCAAATACATTTCCTCTTGAAATATATTGGCATTGAAATGGTGACTATTCATCACCCAAAACTTTTACTTCAAACCAAAATCATTATATCCTGAACCGTTTTCATCATATTGAAAAAGAAAACAAAAAATCTAAATTAAATATATTTCAGTATACCATATTTCTTATTCTTATAATTTTAATAACATTATTTTGTTTTTATTATTTGTACATATATTTGTTTGATACCTTAGGAGACTGACTTCCAGCTGCCAATACTATTTGAAGTACCCCACCCCATTCCCTTTCTTCCTCCTAAAAATGTATCTGTATAACATAGGCGATTTTTTTTTTTTTTTTTTTTGCTTGAACCAAGTACATTATCAAATAAAATTTTAATATATTATAAAAAAATAGATACAATTATGTCAAATCAAAATCCAGTTTTAAGTGATACAGAAGAGATGGAGGAAAATGATTCGGATACTTCAATGGAACTGGAAGACTTGAATAACCCCTCAACTTCAACTTCTACTCCAAAGACAAAAAAATCAAAGCTAAATCGAACCAGCACGACACAGGATGATGATGATTCGGATACTTCAGTGGAACTGGAAGACTTGAATAACCCCTCAACTTCAACTTCTACTCCAAAGACAAAAAAATCAAAGCTAAATCGAACCAGCACGACAGAGGATGATGATGATTCGGATACTTCAGTGGAACTGGAAGAATTGAATAACCCCTCAACTTCAACTTCTACTCCAAAGACAAAAAAATCAAAGCTAAATCGAACAACTCCCCATAAATCAAAGTCAAACCGAACCAACACCCGTCAACGAACACGGGGAACCTCACCAGGTCCAGACACTAGAAGGAGATCATCTTCGGATATTGGATATAACAAACGTATATTATTTCCATTTAAATATTCTATCACGATGAATGATGTGGTAAAAGAGTGTAAATATAAGGTAATAGTATCTGAAAATATAAATCACATTACATTTAACAAGAAATTCTTCACATTTGTAAATTGTAAAACTTTACCATTAAGATTGTTAATTCACCAGTATATTACATTATCAATGTATATAATTATAAATACCAATTATGAACCCAGATCACGTGGTTCATGTTATCAAGCTGATGGCTCCTATCATTTTCCCACGTTGTTTTGTGGAGATTTGCTCATTATCCGAAAAATATATGACATTGTTGGCCTGGGAGGAATCGGTAGAAATCTTAAATGGAAGATAAATCCAGCTCATGTTTCAGATAATGGTATTCTTTCAAATTATTGTGCACAATACACTGAAAAAATTAATAAATCAGCTTCTAGAAACAGTGAAAATAAAAATATATTCATTTATATAAAATTACTAACTAATTTATGGACATTTTTAACTGTACAAAAAGATAATGAGTGGCAAAATGCTCCTAGAAATAATCTTATTGATGAAATTGGAAAATTAAGTAAAATAATGAGAGCAACATGTAAAAATATTTATAAAGTAGGTTTTTGTGTTGAAAAATCTCCAATATATACACCAGAAAATTTTGCCAACTATTTAGATGAAGTAAGAAATATGAAACACTTAAATTGTAATGTTAGTAAAATGTCTAAGGAAGAAGCGATAGAACTTCATTTTTCCCTATTACAAAAATTTAATGACATTATAAAAACTGATACTCATATGTATGAAGTTCAATATTATCTGGCATATATACCACCAGATCATTGGAAGGAGTCTCAAAATGAAAGTAATGAAGTTAAAGGAGAACAAGTTTTTTATAACAATTTAAACAAGTTAAACTTTAATCCATATACATGCAAAATATCTATTATGTAAATCCCGTTTTCATTTAATCGAAAGAGAGTGAATGAGAGAGAGAGAGAGAGAGAGAGGAGGACTCAAATAGAAAACGGGATTCAATGAGATGATAACAGTTTCCTGTCAGGCTATATACAAGACAGAGCCCCTCCACACATTCTTCACAGTTGCTCTCCACACCGACCAGGTCAGTGTTCTCATTTCCTTACCATAACAGATTTTTTTTTTATATATTATACCAGAGTGTTTGTTTTTTTACAGTGAAACTGTGGGTATGGGTTGTTAATGTCATCCCAATATTTTTGTGCTTGTGAATTATTTTTAAAATTTGTGTTTTAATCTTTTAATAGTGACGAAAATATATCTTCGTTTCCCTTAAAAAAGTCGCTTAATGCTGTAATGATAATGTGACGGTACTGTGGTAATTCTCCAAATTCGGAACTATTTAATATATCCACCGTAATGAGATGAGGTGGAATATTTTGTATATAATCATAAAAACATACAAATATACGGAAAAAAGGAGATACTAGATTTTTACAGTTTAGTGTTTTATTTTCTTTGCTCATGGTATTGCCTAACTTTATATTTTTAAGGGATAAGCTATTTTTATATACAATTAGGAGGAAAATTATATAATAGTCTAAAGCTTGTCCTCGTATGTCATAAACTGTCCAATATAAAGCATCCATAAACTTTTCATCATTCAGATATTTCTCGCTCTGTGAGGCAATGAGACAGAGCCGATCCACACTTGATTCACAGTTGATCTCCATCCACGCGATCAGGTCAGTGTTCTCATTTCCTTGCCATAAAGGATTTTTATTTTGATATTCTAATAGACTGTGATATATATCACTATGGTTCTCAGATAAATATGCAAGTGATGGTTTTATGAATGGTGAATTAATTTTATAGCAAGAATATATTAGGCGATATAAAATGGGAATATATAAATATTTTTTAAAAGTATCCAATAGTTTTAAATCATGGAGATAAACCATGTGATATAGTGCGCCATGAATTGCTGATTCCATTTACTCGTTTGGCAATATATCTGTAAAGAGAGAATGAAATATTTCACCAATGGCATGAATCATAATGCGGAAAGTAATATTTTCATTAAAATAGATTGGGATGGTTTCAGATTTTTGAGCAACATTTATAAATTCTTTAACTGCCCATATATTTGTATCATTTACATCGCCCAGTTTATTTAGAAAAAATACGGAATATTCACGAAGTTTGTCAGATATAAATTTAAGAGAATTTTCTGACCACTTTTCCATTTTATTTAATAAATTATTTTCATGAAGTATTTTTTGGAATTCGGGAGACATTTTGAATTTTCCACTTTTTATCTTACCAGAAATATTTCTTTTTCTGTGTGAAGAAATAAATATACTTTGTAATTTGGGAATCAAGAGTTTAAATATACATGATATTGATAGCAATTCATGGCTTAATTTTTCTCCATTATCGCCTAATTCCCATATATTTTCAGTTTCCAGTGTATTGAGAGCGGAAAATATAAGATCTGGAATGTTAGTCATCACACCATGTCTAGGAAGAAAAATGTTAGTATCACGTATATAAAACGTCATGTTAACTTCCCTGACTAATTCTGGTGGAAGGATAGTTTCAATGGGGATCACTCGACTTATGATTTGAATAAACCAATTAGTTAATCTACGGGGATCTAGAATAAGATTATTTTCTGTTGTAGATATATCTAGAAGAACCACTGGAAGACATCCCACAATACGTGTATCTTCTTCCTTTTGTTTGTGCTCCGTAAAAGTTGATTCCAAAGAAGTTAATGAATTTAATTTTAGTTTGAATAGGTCACTAATGTATTTACGATTGGCCCAAGTTATAATTACATCCCCTCCAGGAGTGTTGAGTATTTCTTTAATTGAAAGTGTACATGTTTTTTTATGGACATCATCTTCGTCTTTATACTGAAATACGATTTGTGAACTAGGTGGAGAGGCTACAAAAACATTTGATGGTTTTTTATGCCAGTTAAAATTCATATCCATTTTTTATGTAAAAAAAAACTTAAAATTATGTTTAAAAAAATGTTAACATTCATAATAATTTTAATAGCATCAGGGAGTGTGGATAGTAATGAACTTGAAGTTATTATCAAACCTGGTGTTGTTTTTGCCCGCCAGTATAAAACACTGTTAGTAGATTCACAGGAAAGATTGTTCTATAGCTTCAACTTTACAATTTATGAAAACATTTTCAATCAATTTTTAACTCTTTTGAATAGTTGTAAGCAAAAATGTCCTTTTGAAACATTTAATGGAATTTATAAACTTATTCGAATTATTAATCGACAACAAGAACTTATAAAAAAATATAAATTTTTAAAAATTTCTGATACAATAATATCCAATGATCATTTTGTATGGAAATATCCACATAGAGAAATTATTTCTGAACAAAATATTTTTTTCAAGGAAACAATTGCAATGTTAAGTTCAATTAACAAAACAGAATTAAATCGTAGAGAATTGTGTGTATATATCAGTTTTATACATAGTACCATAAATACAATTATATCAGACATTGAACACACAGAAGTAGAATTAGATTTAATGTATTCTACAGGAATACTCTCAAGATATATTTTCAATCGTTTACCATTTGAAAAGGACTTAATTCAGATTCGAAATCGAAAAAAATTGATCTTTAATGATTCATCAATTGATGATTTAATGTCAATTTATTATAAACTCTGCCGGATGTCAGTATATTATACTGATAACAGGTTTATATTAGTAGTTTATTTTCCCATAGTTACCACCAATAATCCACCTAATCATGGATTTTTGTATTCAGTAATACCAGTTTATACAAATGTTAACGAAAAATGGAGTGCATCTTTAGAAGTTGAAGATAACAAGTACTTAATGGTATTACAAATTGAAAGTGAATATTGGTATATGGTAATGTCAAAGGAAATCTTTGATGTTATTAATAGCACCTTAGTCATCATTAGTTTTTCATATTTTAATTTAAATTCACACAAATCTCACAATTGTATTAGTGCTGCTTTTAATCAATCTGATGAGGCTATTTTAGAATTATGTAATTATAAATTAACACAAAAATTCAATCCTATATTTATACCTATTGTACCTGGAATTTGGATTTATTCTATTAATAATATCTTAAAAATAAACATATTATGTGGTGGTAATATTAGTCATCGCTTATATCAACAACATATATTATATCCGGGTGTTAGTTTATTAGAATTGAATAGGGCATGCTATGCCTTTTCAAATTTTTCAGAAACATCATCTGATGGATTAAGATTATTTTATAATTATAATACGGTATTTTAACATCTAAATAAGATACTAATAAATACACATCAATCTACTAATTTCCTGAAAAAAATAATTGAGAACAATAATAATCCCAATACACACATGCATTTAATCGATGTGTATTATTTGTCAATAATAAATCAATATTTTATTATTTTATGTATATGCCTTATATCCATATTAATTATATATATAATTTTAACTATATGTTTAATTCATTATTGTTATAAACACTATTGTAATGCTACTACTACTACAACTACAACTCCAGTTAACACTATGACTTTAACAACTAGTAGTAATACACAACCAGAATCCACCCCATTAATAATGTCATCCTTTTTATTACCTCCTAATCTTCCCCCCTATCCTCCTTTACCCCCTAATCTTCCCCCCTATCCTCCTCTACCCCCTCTCCCTCCTCCTCCTCCTCCTTCTTCTTCTTTTTCTTCTTCTTTTTCTTCTTCACCTTCTTTTCATCCTCTGCCTTCAGCCACTATATATATGAATGAGAATTCTATTTATGATTCACCACGTGAACATTATATGACAATGAAAGGAAATAAATAAAAATGATTACTATTATTTATTTTCTTATAATAATTTACTTATTTATATGTACAATAATTATAGGAGGTGAGGCGATACAAAGAAAAAGAAAGTTATTCCACTATGGTATAACAAGACAAAAAAATATATCATCATTAGAATGGTATATTGATCAGGCTGAAAGCGATGATGATGCATTAGATAATAATCCATTATTAATTTTATCAACATATGGACATCATCAGGATGACAATCATCATCAAGCCTGTAAAGTGTGGGAAGGTATGAAACTAAATCAGTGTTGTATATTTTTACCTTATCCTTTATATTCTAAAGAAGGTAATGAAATATTACCAGCTAGTGCCTCCTGGCAGGATGGATATTGGTTTGAAATATCTCCTACTAATCCCCTAAAAATACCTACAGTTCCAGTATGTTCAACCACATTAGGTAAATTAATATGGCAAGATTACAATTTCACATGTGAATGTACAACTCATGGCTTATTTAGTGGAAAACATTGTGATCAATCCACGTCCAAACTTACTATAGATAATGGATGCAAAAAAGTTGGATGGATTCATGATCTGAATATTGTAGACATATCTAAATTTAATCCAGTCAAAGAAGGCATATGTGTAGAATGTTCTATTCCTGAAACAGTACCGAATATAGAAGGAATGGAACCTTCTTGTATCCATGTTCACCTTAATAATAATTCTTCCTCTCTAGACATAACCACCACCACCACGACCACCACAACTACTAACGCTTTATATAGAACAAATGTTCCATCTGATACCAAGGCACCTTGCGTGTACGACGCGTTAAATGAAAATAATTACAATGAAATTAATAAATATGTAGAAGGATATGGTTGCTCATGTGACTATTTCAGTGGTTACGCTGAGGTTTTAATTCCTTCATTAGTTGGCCTGTTTCGTGAAAAAAATTTGATTAGTAATGCCTGTATGAAAATTGGTCATAACACAATGGACCCTCATCGAGTTGATTTGGCTTACTATACACTAGAGAATGGTGGCAAACCTTTACAAATGCACACTTACTATGAACTCGAACCCCTTTTCCAACCCCTGATGTCTAAAGCCAAATCAACATTAAAAAGTGATGTTGAATTTATTATAGATCAACCGGCAATAGCAAAGGTAAATGCCTGTGATTGGATGAATCGTCACATTAAAGCTGATCCACACCAAAAACTATGGCGTTTGAGACATGATGAACGAGGAGATGACTGGCCTGTTGTTCATAAGACAAAATTGATTAATCATTATAGGCGCCGGCAAGAAACTTATCCCCTATATATCTATCGATTAGCGGTTAGTCCTGGATATGAAGACAAGCATTTTTATGAGACGACTGACGATCGTCGACTATCTAATGCTATTTGGGGCCATCCAATTGTATTCAGCTTTTACTCAGAGAGTATTTGGCATGAACTTACTACCCTTAATCCCTTGGGAGTAACTGAGGGGTGGTATTTTGGTTTAACTATGCTCACTCAACCAGGTCATATAGTTCGACTAGATACACGTGGACAATTTAGGAACCCAGGTGAGGTTGTACCTAATGTGGTTCCACCTGATTATCATGATTTAATTGACCCCCGGCAACCTATTGCTCATCCAAGTATATTATATATTACGTATGTGGTTAATACTTAATCTCTCTCTCTCTCTCTCTCTCTCTCTCTCGACTGGATTTGACCTTTACACATTGATCTCCTTAGAGCCACACGCTGTGCATGGTCCAACACCCAGCCCCACTACCCCTCTTGACTACGATAACTGCGTCGCCAGGGAATCCCAAAAATTCCCCTGTGACTACTATACCCACAGGCCAGGGAATATAAATATATCCCTGTGACTATAGATCGACTCACGTGCCAGGAAACATACCCCTGTGACTACGAATTAATAAAGTACATTGAAGAAATGGAAAGACAATCAGATGACAAACAGCCAACAACGCCACCTCCCCTTTCTATATATTTTAATGAAGTATTTCGACCTATAAACCAGGAAGAATCTAATAATAGTGATAGTAGCATCAGTAGTAGTATCAGTCTAAATGATGTTGATGTTAATAATCTTTTAGAAATCAATAACTTCAGTAGTAAGAGATTTAAAAAGATTGTAAATAGCTACCTCATGTTTGAAGAGGATAATATAATTAAATTATATTTTGTAAATGTAATGAAAATGTTGGTTGACAATAGTAGTAATTTTAATAACGTTATTTTAAAATATTTCATTTATGTTTTAAGTCTTTATTGTATTTCTATGTATTATTTTTACAATATTTATAACATTTTTAGTGTTACATCTTTAAAAGTAGTAACTAGAGATCATGTGAATTTTTTTTAAATGTTTCAAAACAAAAATATACAAACATTTAAGTATATTTGTAAGAGTCAAGATAAAATTAACATTCTGATAAATAATCCTATTCTGTCCCTCAACAAAAACATTTACAATAGTTTATGCCATATAATGTTTATTGTAAAATTTAGAGGTCAATATATTAGCGACATGTACAACAAAATGTTGTTTACAATATCAACAAAAATAGTTGAAGGGGAAAATGGACTTTATTTTTTTCAAAATTTGGAGTGTGATAAATTTAATATCGAAAGATGGAATCCGGATAAACTATTTCAGTTATAATCAGCTTTATTATAAAGATTCCTGCCTTTTCGGAGGAATTTCAGTATTATCTTCATTCTTTCTCTTTTGTGAAATAAATTGTGGATGGTGGCTAAATAATGGAACCTGATTACTTTTTACTCTAATTATTTGTGAATTAATATTTTCATTGTTTACTTCTGGGAAATTGACTATACCGTCATCATCAAGAAAAATTCAATTTTCTTTATCATATTTAAGATCTACAGTGAGTTCATTTTTATGCTTAATTTTAATTATTTTGTTTAAATATATATATATATATATATATATATATATATATATATATATATATATATATGTCCATCTGTTTTAACCCGGTTTATAAATTCTTTAATGTTGGGATGTGTCATTTGATAATAACAATTTTCAAACTGTATATATATTAGAAACATATATAAATAATTATAAAATAGTACCACACATTTTATCCAAATCACTTTGGTCAAAATTACTTTTTCCAAGACATAGAAAGTATGGTGCTAATTCAATCATACAAGGAGAACACACACTTAAATACTTACGATGATCACCCACAAAATTACTTGGTTTACGCCAATTAAACCGAAATGATATCTTGGCTGTACGATAATTACATAGAGTGCAGGATGTTGTTTGTAATTCTATTTTATTAGCCTGAGACATTAAAAAAACAAAACCTTTAAATGTATCATTTCTAAATGATGATACACTCAGTCCTGCAATTATCACATCGATTCCACAACCTTGACATACATGAACAAATTCAGTTAAATTTTCTGGATAAAACAAATGAGCATCGTCGATAAAAATAGTATCAAAGTGAAGAATATAGTCTTTATAATCTAAGTAAGTTTCACTCCGGATTTGGATTTCAGTCGGAATTATTGATCGACATTTTATTTGTTTTAATTGTACACATCTAGGCAAAATCAAAATGGTTTTATTTTTATTTTCTCTGCAATATGTTTGAGTAAGTTGCAAAAGTCGAGACGATTTTCCTGAGGCCATTAAACCAGTAATAACTGTCAAAGTGCCCTCTCGGTTTTCGTGTTTATTAAACAAACTGACAATAGGTTTGTATTTATCCAAAACCAATGACTCTCTATGGTGGTGGTCTTTAGAAATATTTTCAGGGGAGTTTTGTATTCCCCAAACCTCTTTTATTGATGTTCCATTGAATGAGTAATCCAAATAGGTATATGGAATTCGATTATAGGAAATGGGATGTTCCTTAATTATTTCATCCATGTGGCTAACATCAAAATCCAACAAAGTCTCATCAAACTTATATATAAGCAATGTTTTTCTAACATCTTTCAATGTAAGAGAACCTGTCAAAATAGAATTTAGTATTGATTCACTTAGATTACAAATATGGGCATTGCGAAATTCAGATTCCAAATGACCATATTCCTCATCCTCATGCTCCATTGGATCATATATCCAGCTAGGGGATACCGCATTTGCAGTTAGACGAATATCATACTTAAGTTGCACACAATTGGAACCTATACACAAACTGTAAATCTTAACTTGGGGTATGTCCAAAAAACATTTGTCAGCATAATAAATAATTTCTTTTCCTAGTCTGTCTATTAATTCAATTGGAGATGTAATAAGGGTGGATTTAGTATCATCTGCCATGATTATGAGATACCCCGGTCCGAGCTCAGTTCAGGACAGCTGGAATAATTATAACTTATAGTCTTAATAAATACCTTTTATATTATTTATCATATTAAAAAATCTTATGCTAAAACATGAATAGTTCTTCTAATAATCTAATAAATTTTAGAGTTGTTGGGAATGATATGATTACTAACCCTTTACAGTTTCCTATCAATTCTACTGATGACATTACAAATTTTTTAAATACTATGTTAATTCCGGGAAATTTACCCATTCTCACAGATAATGATACATTAAATTATGTTACCAAAGAAACTCTAGAATCTCTTATTAATTCTTTGACACAACTATTGATTAGTCTTCCTGTTTTCCCTGCCAGACCAGCTTTAGAATGGACTAAAAGTGTCGAGAATGATGTTATTTTAAATATAATTGACGATTACATTAAAAATTGTCAGCATCTAAATGAAGAAGCTCATTTAAAAGAATCAAAAAGAGGGCTGAAGAAATCAGTAAATTATTTGATGAAAAACTAAAAAATCTTACAAATTCTGCACAAACAATCCCACCCATAATATATGCACAACCACCTCCACCACCACCAACCCAACTGCCCCTACATACACACTCTTCATTCCATTATTCACCCCATCAACAATTCCCTAGTTCTTATTATCAATGTCAGTGTCAATATACCCCCACTTCTCCTTACTGTTATTATCATTCCCATCCTCCTCTAACAAGTGTTGTTACCTCTTCTCCTCCTCCTCATCCTTCTCCTCCTCCCCCTCCCCCTCCCACTGTCAACCCCACCCATACTCATCAAAATCCTTATATACCACAATCTCCCAATACCCAATTACCATTCACCTCTCAGTCATCACCACAGCAGCAAACATCCCAATCCTCCCCACCACCACAATCTTCCTAAAATGGCAGATGTATTGAAAAGACAAAAAATTAAACTTCCATTTATGGCCCATGATATGTATATATATGTTGAATATTCATTACATGAGACAAATGTAAATATCCCTGTAGATGATCAGGAAAGCATATTCTACATATCTAACAAGGGAGTTGGTATGAGTCTGCATAACAAGAAAACTGGAAATTATTGTTGAATTGTAAAACTTGCCATATATAATTCGAATGATAAAAAAATTATAGAAAAATGTTCCAACCAGTACTCTTCGCCAGGTTTTATTGCTGGTTATGAGGTGATTGAATGCCTATTGTTTGCTGCTAAAACCATTGCTACTGAACACAATGTTTTTTCCATAATTCAACGTCCAGTTTTCATTGTGTGTAATGAAAGATTAATTATTGATATTTTGCATTATGTAATAACAAATCTAATGATTAACGATGTATGGTGTAATGAATGGAAATGTGTTCCTAAAGCTAAAGATAAAATTAAGATCATATTATGGACATTTACAAATTTATCTGATTGGATGGAAGCCAAACGTTTATTTAAAACTGCTATTGTTCATAATTCCCAATTAAAATACTCTCTCTCTCATACGACCAACCTATCCCAGTTAAATTTTTGTAAACTTCAAGATATTTTACCCAGTTACTATAAAAATGTAAGTCGCGAAAAGAGACATGCCCATATAATTAATCGGCATTGACAACCCATTGTAATAAAGCCTAGAATATATGTGAATTTCAATCCTCAGGATGAATTTGGAACAAATATTACTACTCAATACAATAATTGTCTTAAGGTTTTTAACAGGTAATAAATAATTACTTATTATTTAATTAATTTTATAGTTTTAGTTAAAACTTTTATGTGATTATTTGAATATAAATTTAATGATGATGGATTACTTTTCCCTAATGATTTATAATATCGGGCACTATGAACTGCTTCATATACAATTAATTTAAAAAGAAATAAATAGTCTTGGTATGTTACAGAATCCCCCCACTCCTGCCATATGATTGCTTCATTTTTAGTTGAACGACATCTTTTCATTTGATTAACCCTTACACTGCTCAGGGGGTCATATGGACATTTACACCCCTGTGCGCAAGAAAAAAAAAATTCAAAATTTTTTTTTCGTCTTCTAAACATGTTAATTTGTGTCCCCTGAGCATGGAAAAAATAAAAAAAAAATCGTAGGTAACATATTTTGGGCGCAATTGACCGAGGAAGTCTGGCAAAAAGTGGGCGTTGACAGAGCGGTCGTCAGACCCGGTCAGCGTCACCCGCGTTGACAGATGGGAGTTGCCACAAAGATATTATTACCTAATTGTTTCAATGTCTCCGATTGATTTTTTCTTAGTTTTTTTGCAGTAATATTATTCAATAGTGTGTATTGTAATATATTTATATAATAAAAGTGGTTAATAATCGCTATACTCAAAAGTATGATGTGCATATTAGTGATTCAATTATTATGTTTATAAAACAATAAACAAATAGTTTTGCTGCTATTACACTCTATACACAGGTTATATATAAGTATTGGCATGTTTTGGTCACCATACCGAACCACTAAGTTGGTATTGAGAGTCGAAAAGCAACGAGGAGTTACCGCCACACACCAGCCAGCCACTCGCTGCCACTCCCTCAACACACGCACTAAATTTCTCCCCCAACAATACCAGTTGTGGTGTTATTACACTATATACAGACGTTATATATAAGTATGTGTATATTTTGTTCACCACAACTGTACACCTAAGCTGATATAGTTAGTTCAGGCACTAAGAGTCGTCGCTATACACAGATGGCGGCTGGTGGCTCCCTCACTCTTTCAAAGTCACACGCACTAAACTTTCTCCCCAACAATACCTTTTGCAGTGTTATTACCCTATATACACATATTATATATAAATATCTACATGTTTTATGCACCGTAACTGTACACCTAAGCTTGTAGAGCGCCCAAAGAGTGTAGTGGCCACCCTCTAAACAGCTAGAGAAATCGTGCAGACGACGTCACCTCCGTCACCCATATAGCTCCTCCCAGCATAATCCTTTTGCTGTTATTACACTAATACACACATTATATATAAGTATCTACATTTGTGTTCACCATAGAGAACCACTGACCTGGTATGGTGAACGCAAACAATAACAGGTGGCCACACAGTCAGTAAACGATGCTGTCTCCCTCCGTCTCTCAGCATCACTCCTCACACAGCGCTAATTATTACAACAATCCTGCTATTATCACAACCCTGGTTATTTATATCACAGTCATTGGTCATCTGTAATATTGTCATCGCTAAATAATAACAATTATATATTTATTTTGACATTTTTCGGCGATGCTGTGGTCACAAGCTGAACATGAATGCTGTTCGCTCATGCTGCGTGCGCCGGCCTTGGTTGCCCCAACAGTACTGTGCCTCTCACACCTGAGAATATTGCCCACGATTTTTTTTTTAAAATGGCATCTGTTTACAAGAGCCCTGAGGAAGCTACTGTGAACCCCGTGTAGCCGCGGGCCATTTGAATCAGGCCTGGCACCCTATGGCGTATATATACGCCATGCGCACCATGGGACATGTTACTCAGGGCGTATATATACGCCATGCGCAGTTTAAGGGTTAAAAATTGAAACAAGATTTGTTTCTTCATGTAAAATGGCGTTTTTTAAAATGTCATGTTTACTGATTGTCCAACAAGATATGAGACCTAAATTATAGTCACTTCCAAAAAATATAAAATACAATACTGTTAAACTAAATAGTTGTTGAGAATTTATATTTAATTTAACCATAATATGATTATAATTGTTTAATCCAATGTATGATTGTCCATTATATGGTGGGATAACCAACATAACACGAGATCATCCTCTCGAAGAATGTACATTGCTGATATATCAGAGTCATTACTTATAATTATGTAACAGGAATTTTTATTTAAAATTTTATTAATAAAACGAAATAAAGTTATTTCACCCTCATTTCGTTGATCAAAAGGTAATGATTCAGTTGATAATAGAAATATGATATTAGGATGTTGAATGTCCATTTTTTTTTTATCATTGCAATTG
Source organism: Procambarus clarkii (assembly GCF_040958095.1). Classification (NCBI taxonomy): domain Eukaryota; kingdom Metazoa; phylum Arthropoda; class Malacostraca; order Decapoda; family Cambaridae; genus Procambarus; species Procambarus clarkii. Next base: position 22,268,648 of record NC_091232.1, read on the forward strand.
TACATTTTTCTAAGGATAATTTTTCATGGGGAGAAAGAATGGAAAAGGGGTCAGATTTTTGTTGATTGCTACGATTTTTTGTAAAGAGAGACTTTCCATCCATAACAAAGTGTATTATCATATTATTACAAGTTCTTCCCTTATTATTAGTATTAGTATTAGTATTAGTATTATGATCATCATCATCATCGGTGTTATTGTTACTTAGTAAATTCATGAGAATATCACAAAAGGCACAAATTATATTACATACTTTTTGGGCTGTAGCATTGATATCAATTGTTCCAACTTGTTTCCCTTTTATGGTATGTGCATGGAAAAAAACTGAACCATCAATCCCAATATATTTTAAATGGCTAAGACCTGAAGGAAAGAATTTCTTTAAATATTGATTTAGCTCTTTGTCATTTTGAACAGTTAACATTATCTTGGTATTAGTTAAACATTTGTTGAAGAAATGAAGACCCATAATATTGTATAAAAAATAAGCTTTTGTAAGTTCTTATATAATAGTTGAGATAAAAATATATAAATTATATTTTTAAATTAATGCTTCATTTCCAGAATCATCGGGTGAATGAAATAATAACCACCTCCAGAAGAAACATGTGAAAATGGACAAATTAAAAAAAAAAAAACTTTGTTTTGAAGAAGTCTTCTAAAGTACTAAATCTAGAGCCCCGGAAAAGTGTAACCAACTTAAGAAGGACAGGAGGCCCCATTGAAGACCGACAGACGGCCCAAGAAGACAGGAAGAAGTCTTCTAAAGAACAAAATCTAGAGCCCTGGAAAAGTGTAACCAACTTAAGAAGGACAGGAGGCCCCATTGAAGACCGACAGACGGCCCAAGAAGACGGGAAGAAGTCTTCTAAAGTACAAAATCTAGAGCCCGGAAAAGTGTAACCAACTTAAGAAGGACAGGAGGCCCCATTGAAGACCGACAGACGGCCCAAGAAGACAGGAAGAAGTCTTCTAAAGAACAAAATCTAGAGCCCCGGAAAAGTGTTACCAACTTAAGAAGGACAGGAGGCCCCATTGAAGACCGACAGACGGCCCAAGAAGACGGGAAGAAGTCTTCTAAAGTACAAAATCTAGAGCCCCGGAAAAGTGTAACCAACTTAAGAAGGACAGAAGGCCCCATTGAAGACCGACAGACGTCCCAAGAAGACGGGAAGAAGTCTTCTAAAGAACAAAATCTAGAGCCCCGGAAAAGTGTAACCAACTTAAAAAGAACAGGAGGCCCCATTGAAGACCGACAGACGTCCCAAGAAGGTGGGAAGAAGCGAAAACGGACGTTTTCTAAAGAACAAAATCAAGAGGTAAATGAAGAAGCTAAACCAAAATCTGGAAATTTTATAGAAAAGATTAATCCCAAAAATATTCAAGTAAAAGAAAAATATATTGGGTGTTGTTGTTTACATGATAAAGTTATATCAAGACAATTTGCTATTGTAGACGGAAGAATTAATATCCTAAATAAGAGGTTGAATTTTATAAATGAAAGATTGGATATTGTTATGGAAAGTAATAGAGAACAAAACATTAAGAATATAAATACATTATTGAATAATATAAATGAGAAATTGTATATTTTGGAAAGAGAGAAAAAAGAATTAAGATCCTAAATATTATATGGGATAATTAATTTATATGAGAAATTGGATATTTTGAAAGTCATAGAGATTTACATTATTAGATGGGTAGTAGTATATAGTATAAAAGAAGTATGTATATGAACCATTAACACAAAGAGGAGCTGAAGAATAAGTAACAAAACTGGTTGAAATATATGAAATAATACCTAATTCTGAAATAGATAATTTTACTTCTATGTTTCTTACACCAGAATTAAAGGATAGATTTATGAACAAATATTCTTCAATGATCAATTTTGATATGTGTATTAGAGATATGGTATGGGAGTTATGTGCTACCCCACTTATTCCAACTTATGTCCAAAAAGAAATTGAAGATTTGTTGTTAACAAAAGCCATTAAAGAAAAATATATAAATAATACTGATTTAAAATTTATTCTTCGTATAAAAGACCAAACAATTGAAACAGATAAAAAAGTTTATATTAAGGTTGAGGAATTTACCCATTTTTTATGGAATAAAGTCAAAATTCAAATACATTTTGAAATGATAAGTTACCAACGACATCTATGCCAAGAAATTTATCAAAAGATGAGTAACGAACTAGATTATTTTTTCTTACACCCCAATATTATTTGTGCATATGAATTAAATAAATTATCACTTGTTGCATCTTTAGCTTACACACTACAGAATCTACATAAAATGTCTTGGCATGCATCCAGTTTTCAATTTATAAACGACCACAAAAAAGAGATTAAGTATTATCCTCAAATTGTAAATGGTATTAAACAAGAGATGTCTAATTCTTGGCTTTATATGAGTTTACTTAATGAGATGGTATATAAATGTAACCATAAATATAATGGTCAAATAAAAGTTGTTTCCCTTAGAAATTTAGCCAAGTTCTCTAAAAAAACACTTGCTAATTATACAGAGAAGAAAAAATAATTATTTTGAAAATAGTTAAAGATATTAAAAAACAAACAATGTCAGAGTGTTCATGGTTTTGTTTAGGGTTACTTGATTCATTATGTATGTAGTTAGTTATATGTTCTATTTTTAGCCCATTTTGTAATTGTTATAAATATAACATAATAAAATATATAGCTGTTTTATTTGTTATTTTGTTACCTAAAGATCAGAAATATAAAAAAAATATTAAAAAAATAGAGAATGTTTATATGTCCAAAAGAAGTTAATTCCTTAAAAGAATGTGCTTTCAGTTATATGCCTTTTTCCTATGAAAGTTGGTCGTGGAGTATTAATAATTCCTCAGAGAATAATTCAAAATTTGATGAATATTATTACCTTCCACTACATGACAATAAAGGATTTTATCAAATTGTTACCATGTTTCTCAAATATTGTAGCCAAATATATAATTCACTCTCTAATGATAAAAACCATAATCATAATGAATATATAGCAGGAAGATGCCGACTACACCAATTACCAGGACTCTTGCTCTTAGGTTATGATACCTTCCAAAGAAAGAAAGGTATAGTATCTTTCTCATTTTTCACCAGTGATTTTTCATGCTCTTGGGTTATTCCAACCTCGATTTCTAATTTTTCTGAAATTGTTACCAATCCAGGTTGGATTGCAACTACAATGCTAAAACCTAAAATACCACCTGTTTTTAATTTACCCCACCCTATTAGTATCTTCAGTCTTGCTGACAGTGGTTTAGTAGTAGCTTATCATTGGTCATCTATTCTCTTTTTGCTCTTAGAACCCATATTCGTGATACCTTCTTCTCAGATTCAATCTAAAAATCTAAAGGGTAAGTGGGATCCACATCAATTAGTAAATAAAAGTAAAAAATATCTTAATGATAAAGAAGCAAGTTTAAAACTTCTCGGTTCTCATTATATCATTCAATATTTTCCCAAGTCTCATCTTAATGAAAATACATTTTCTATTGCAGTCTTTCACTCAAAGCATTTACCGATCAACCAAGAACTACAACACGATTCATTTCAACCCTCAGATTTTATGAAATCCCTCATTTGGGGTATTTCTCTTCTACAACTGAGTCAAGAAAGTCTGAAATAAATAATGGCAACAAGTTCTTATTCCTCTCTACCACATCCTCCTCCTCCTCCTCCTCCTCCTTATTCAATCATAAAACTGCAAAGTAGTGATGGTGATATTTTTGAAGTAGAATATGATATTATCAGACAGAGTGGTGTTATAAAAACCATTTTAAATGATTTGAGTGATGATACCAATGATGAAGCTATTCCTCTTCCAAATGTAAACACTATTATTTAAAAAAAAATAATTGAATGGTGTGGTTACCATCACAATAATAATGATAGTTCTATAATGTCATTTTCAAAATGGGATTTTGATTTTTTTTGAACAAGATACATTGTTGCCAATAATTTTGGCAGCTGATTACTTAAATATTAAAGATCTAACTGACAAAGGAATCAAAATATTTGCCAATATTATTAAAAAATTGACAGTAGAAGAAATCAGAGAAATATTTCATATAACTAACGATTTGACACCTGAAGAAGAAGAAGAAATTATTAAAGAAACTAACTGGTGTAAATTTATATAATTATAAGACCAGAAAGGATGTAAAGAATAATTACTGTGGAGTTCGTAAACCGTAGACTTTTTATTAATGGTTAATGAAGGCAGAGGACATGACCTCTTGGGTGTTAGTAATAATTAGATGCTAGAAATTAGGTTTTGAAGATTTACTTTAAGGAGAAAATACAAGATTTGATAATAGCTGTTGATATGTATTAATTAGATCCATATTAAATGATTGTAGTAAGTAACAAACAGTACACTGATGAGGAAACATTATCATTATAACATTATACAGTCTGTTGATATGCATACTCCTTTTTCTTCTTAGAATTATTCTCTAAATATTCATTATATTTTTGAATACACCAATCATATGACATCAAATATACATAATATATTATCATTAACAAAACAAAAGAAGTTATTGAATAATGTAAGATAATAATAAAATATTCATCATTATTATCATTTATTACATTTTCACTAACTTCTACTGAGAATGTACTCTGTTCCGTTAACACCAAAGTGGTATTTTCGTAAATTACCATTTTTAATTACTTATTTGGAAAGACTAAGGAGACTCAGGGGTAGGTAGGAACTTGTGTTAATCTCCTTTCCCATACAACTCCTTTATATAGCTATCAAACAAATATATATCATTATTATTTTGTATTTATAGACAGGTACACTATTTTTCGGGTAATCATTATTTGTTTATGTTGTAATTTATGGAAAACAATTTGACACTCTTTTTTTTTTTGGGGGGGGGGGGGTTAAATGTATTATATATATAGAGAGAGAGAAGCTATATCCTAACTTATTGTATATGATTTTGGTGCAGGGTGACGACCACTATCATTGTCCATGATTAGAGGTAATCACACACAGGAGCCTAATGTAGAAAGATGTAACCAGAATGAAGCTAATATTGCCGAAGTTTCACTGAGAGGAGAGAGCGTGGAGAATAAGGCGGAGAGTTTAGCCAAGTATATTGTGTTTTCACTGATGGAGAAGACAAAGGCGACAACTAATGATAAAGTTGAAGAAACACTCCTCAGATGTATCAAGACGATGGTGCACAGTCACGAAAAACAATTTATGGGAATATTTAAAAAATTGGACATTACTCATGACACTGGATATGTGACATTTGTTGGAGTTTTCAATGAACTATTTGAAGGTGAAAAGATGGCTATTACTTGGGGCAGGATAATTGCACTATATGCTTTTGGTGGATAGATGGCTTTGTATTGCAAAGACAAAAATATGGAGGACTTGAGGGAAAAAATAGCAGCATTTATGAGCAAATATGCCAGTGAAATAGTGGCACCATTTGTTTTGAGAGCTGGTGGATGGATAAAAATATGTGAAGAATTTCCAGCAGAAGAAGGTGATACGTTTAGATATCATTGTCCCTGCAGGTGTATAAAGCCTGCCCCCCCCCCCTCTCTCTCTCTCTCTCTCTCTCTCTCTCTCTCTCTCTCTCTCTCTCTCTCTCTCTCTCTCTCTCTCTCTCTCTCTCTCTCTCTCTCTCTCTCTCTCTCTCTCTCTCTCTCTCTCTCACTCTCTCTCTCACTCTCTCTCTCTCTCTCTCTCTCTCTCTCTCTCTCTCTCTCTCTCTCTCTCTCTCTCTCTCTCTCTCTCTCTCTCTCTCTCTCTCTCATCTCTCTCATTCTCTCATCTCTCTCTCTCTCTTCTCATTCTCTCTCTCTCTCTCTCTCTCTCTCTCTCTCTCTCTCTCTCTCTCTCTCTCTCTCTCTCTCTCTCTCTCTCTCTCTCTCTCTCTCTCTCCTCTCTCTCATTCTCTCATTCTCTCTCTCTCTCTCATTCTCTCATTCTCTCTCTTTCTCTCTTTCTCTCTATCTCTCTCTCTCTCTCTCTCTCTTTTTCCTCATCCACAATAACTTGAACTTCCCCAAAGTCAGATAGAAGAAAATTATAAAATTGAAAATTATTGGCTACATGGCCATGTATGATATATAAGACAACCCTCAACCTATATTCCTTATATTAGTTCTCCACTGTGAAGGGAAGAGACCTCGCTTGGAGCTCGTATATATATACTATATATATATATATGTAAAAGTGTAAAAAGTATTATTAAAACATATAGTTTTTCATTTCAACAGATATCATTAATCTTTATGGACACTCAGAGTTTCAATGCTGGAATAGAAACTTTTCTACAAATGGGGGAACAGGAACCTCTAGTCATGGATGAGGTAAAAAAAAAAAATAAAAAAAAAATTAACTCTATATCATCATCTGAGACTCCTCATTACAAATTTTCATAAGATTGTGATTTGTCATAAGATTGTGATTTTTTATTTTTTTTGTCATCTTATAAGGTAAATGTGGTACGATTTGATATGAGATTACAATTCGAGGGGGACAGCAAGGACCAACACTCCCGAGGCACAGAGCGCCGGTGCAGGTGCAGTAGGCGCAGCAAAGACCAGCACTCCCGAGGCACAGAACATCGGCGTAGCAAAGACCAACACTCCCGAGGCACAGAGCGACAGCGCAGCAGGCGCAGCAAAGACCAACACTCCCGAGGCACAGAGCGACAACACTCCCGAGGCACAGAGCGACAGCGCAGCAGGCGCAGTAAAGACCAACACTCCCGAGGCATAGAGCGACAGCGCAGCAGATGCAGCAAAGACCAGCACTCCCGAGGCAGAGAATGGAGGTGCAGTAAAGACCAGCACTCCCGAGGCGGAGAATGGAGGCGCAGTAAAGACCAGCACTCCCGAGGCGGAGTAAAGACCAGCACTCCCGAGGCGGAGAATGGAGGCGGAGTAAAGACCAGCACTCCCGAGGCGGAGAATGGAGGCGCAGTAAAGACCAGCACTCCCGAGGCAAAGACCAGCACTCCCGAGACAAAGACCAGCACTCCCGAGGCAAAGACCAGCACTCTCGAGGTGGAGAATGGAGGCTCAGTAAAGACTGTCACCTCCTTGAGTTATCACAGAGTAGCGGCACTCCAAAGACCAACTTCAATCATGCTGCTCTTACACCACCACCTGTGCTGACCTGATGCTAGGAGAAAGAGGAAGGGTTGAATTGTACTTACCTCAGTACACGCATGAGGTTTCAGCAGGTGAACACCTTTCTGTTGTAGTTCTGAAATAATTTAAAAATAATATAATCATGTGATACGACTCCTTTTGAATTTTAATTTATTCCTAGATATTATTTTCACTCTTAAGGTTTTCTTTATAGTTAAAAATGAATAATAATAATAATAATAATAATAATAATAATAATAATAATAATAACCTCTTTAAAAAAAAGAGAAAGAGGAAAAAGAAAAAATTGAAAATTTTGTCTCAATGGCCTGTTTCCCATCAAAAGGAGGAATTTACAGTCCCAGTGAAAATGAAGAATCTAATAATAAAATTAGAAAAAACAAAACAGCTGCAACAACAGCAACAGAATCTAAACCAACACCAACACCAAGAACAACTAGTGAAAGAAAAAGTGAACAAAATCGAAGAAAATCTCAACAACAACAACAACAACGACAATATCGCATACCATTTGTCAAAACAGCAGGTGGACTCTTACCCTCTAGTGACGCATATCGTGTAAACCGAGATGGTCACATTAAAAACGAGAAAAATCACTTTAATAGGGATGTTTATATTGATGATTATGATTTAGAGGAAAGAACGCGAATAGCTAGAGTTGAAAGACGTTTACAGTATATTGAGGAGTGTTTAGGTAAGAGTAACATCATTAAAGCTGAACCAATAACAGCTTTAATTTATACACATGAAAGTGCTCAATTTATTATAAATAAAGTTTATCATAACTGGATTAGATTTATGGGACATGTGGCTCAGCAACTTATGTCTAGAACAATTGAAAATTTGTTTGGAGCTGCTGATCAATATTGTTTGAGGGTTGGTTTGAAATTCAAAAAAATTTAAGATCACCCCCACTAAATTATCATTTTATCGACTATAAGGAAAATGTATTAGAAGTAAATAAGGAAATTTTGAATTTGGCGTTTAGAAGGTGATAGAGATCAAAATGGTAAACTCCTCTATCCTCAAGATTGTGAGTATATTAATCTTTATTTGGACAATACTACTAATAATGTGTATATTTTTTATTCAATAAATGAATTAATAAAACATATATAAAACAAAAACAGATGATGATAAAAAATTATATAAACAAGGATAATGATCGGTCTCTTGTAAGTGGCCTAGATGCTTATAGTTTGGTTATGCCTGGAGCTGATAAACGATATAAGGTGTTAGGTTCCCATCGTATTTTATATAATACATTTGTAAATATGTCTAATGGAGAAATGTTCAACACTAGTCTAAATGGAATGGGAATGTCAGCTCTTAACGTCTGTGTTATTATTGTTCATGCCATGATTCATTTAAAATGTTACTTGATTAAAAATATACTTCCCACTGAGAAAATGCGACACTCTAACAAACATTTCATTGAAGAAGTAGTAAAACATGTTCCTTCCACATTATTCGGGCATCCCATGTTACCAATTGTTACCTTCAAAGACCAATAAAAAAACAATTTAATAACAATTTAATTAATTTTTAAAAAATAAGAAAACAATGTCGTGGAATATGACTACAAAGCCACTTTTATCATATTTTCCTTCTGATATAACTAGTGATACTAATGTAATTATTACAACTAGTGACACTACGTCAACAATAACAACAACAGCAACAACAACTACATCTACTGCAACATCTACAATTACTACTGATATATTGTCACCAATAAACAATGATGACAATAATAATAATAATGATGATGATAATATTAATAATTATTTTAACAGTAAACAAATGTTAGATACTGAAGATTTTACTCAAGATATGTTTTTTTATAATATGTACGATATCTTAACGAGGAAAAAAGAGCACCAGCTCTTCTTGTTTTTGATTTCGATAATACATTAGCCATATATGATGAACAACAACATTTACAACTGAATTTGTCAGATAGTTTTCCCTCAGTATATACACGGCCATTTTTATATGAGATGTTAGATTATATGAAGCCACCAACAAACACAATATTCTTATTTTATGGACAGCAGGAAAACGATCATATATTCAAAATGTTTTAACTTTATTGAACATGTGTCAATATTTTACACATATTTTTAACGTATTATGACTGTGTTTTATCTAAAAATAAATATGGTGTTAGTAAGTCATATAAATATATTGTCAATAAATACCCTAAATATTCAGATATGAGAGCCATACTGATAGATAACTGGGCTGTTTATAATGCTTTGGGAAGGAAAAGAAAGAGTTATAGACAAATTATGGTGATGGAATAGTCAAACAGCAATACAGTCGACTGATATCTATCAAACCTTATACCATATATGACGTGGTGAAAGAATTTGGGGCTTTCAATATACCCCCTCATCAAATAATGATATTGATATGTTCATTCGTTCTAAAGGCATAAACGGCAAAACCAATAATAATTATAATCATAATAATGGAACAGATTCATCCACACCAGGAAAATTAGACCAGTACCCATCATATGGGGACACAGCTCTCTTATCCTTAATATGTTTCTGTGAAAGAGAAATCTTTGGGATAGTAGCAACTCCGACTATACAAAACAAAAGAAGTATAAACAGTGACTACTATATTATTATGCTTGAAAACGATCAGTTATCATTGATAATAGAAACAAGGTAGAAAATAGTAATATGATCAGAAGTAGGACAATGCCGTCCCTTTATATGGATACAAATTTCAACTTAATGATGGTAGTACTATTAATATCTATTTTATATTTCTATAAGTTTGATTAAGTAGGTACTCGTGGGATTATGCCTGAAAGCTTCTAAGGCAGAATCCCGGCTGGAGAAGCAACAATATGGTGTTCAGCTGACATTGGAATGGTCAAAGAGCGATGGTTTGTAACCCTAGGACTCAATGATCGTTGGTCATCTTGTGTTAATTCATCATCATCATCATCATTCATTCCATACGTTTTTATTTCGGATATGATTTTTTCTATTAATTCAAGTTGGTTATTTAACATTAATTCTTGTTCATGTATAGTGTCAATAGTTGAAAGGTTAACCCTTTTCCATAATTCATTTTTACTTTCCTCTGTTTTTCTGTAAATTTCTTCAATGTTGTTTTTATAAATTTCTTGAGAGTTTTTTAGTTGCCATTGATAATGTTCATGTAACTGTTGTATACAAAATTTATTATTGTTTTCCAATTGGTTTACATTATTTTGAAATGTGTTTTTGAATTTCATTTATTTTTGAATTAGATATTGTATTCATATTTACACAACTTTTTATGAGTTCATTCATGCGTTTGCATAACAGAAAACAAAGGTAAATCAATTGAGTGTAGATTGAAAATGGTGTATAAAGATGACTACGTTCAAGGGCAAATAGAAACTGTTCAAATAATTTATATACACCAAAATTCTGTCCATGAGATTGGGTTCATCCATATTTTCGTTTTCAAGTTCATTGATTGCACAATGTATAAGGTTGGTTAGTAGATCGTGGCAGGATGGATATTGGTTTGAAATATCTCCTACTAATCCCTAAAAATACCTACAGTTCCAGTATGTTCAACCACATTAGGTAAATTAATATGGCAAGATTACAATTTCACATGTGAATGTACAACTCATGGCTTATTTAGTGGAAAACATTGTGATCAATCCACGTCCAAACTTACTATAGATAATGGATGCAAAAAAGTTGGATGGATTCATGATCTGAATATTGTAGACATATCTAAATTTAATCCAGTCAAAGAAGGCATATGTGTAGAATGTTCTATTCCTGAAACAGTACCGAATATAGAAGGAATGGAACCTTCTTGTATCCATGTTCACCTTAATAATAATTCTTCCTCTCTAGACATAACCACCACCACCACGACCACCACAACTACTAACGCTTTATATAGAACAAATGTTCCATCTGATACCAAGGCACCTTGTGTGTACGACGCGTTAAATGAAAATAATTACAATGAAATTAATAAATATGTAGAAGGATATGGTTGCTCATGTGACTATTTCAGTGGTTACGCTGAGGTTTTAATTCCTTCATTAGTTGGCCTGTTTCGTGAAAAAAATTTGATTAGTAATGCCTGTATGAAAATTGGTCATAACACAATGGACCCTCATCGAGTTGATTAGGCTTACTATACACTAGAGAATGGTGGCAAACCTTTACAAATGCACACTTACTATGAACTCGAACCCCTTTTCCAACCCCTGATGTCTAAAGCCAAATCAACATAAAAAGTGATGTTGAATTTATTATAGATCAACCGGCAATAGCAAAGGTAAATGCCTGTGATTGGATGAATCGTCACATTAAAGCTGATCCACACCAAAAACTATGGCGTTTGAGACATGATGAACGAGGAGATGACTGGCCTGTTGTTCATAAGACAAAATTGATTAATCATTATAGGCGCCGGCAAGAAACTTATCCCCTATATATCTATCGATTAGCGGTTAGTCCTGGATATGAAGACAAGCATTTTTATGAGGACGACTGACGATCGTCGACTATCTAATGCTATTTGGGGCCATCCAATGTATTCAGCTTTTACTCAGAGAGTATTTGGCATGAACTTACTACCCTTAATCCCTTGGGAGTAACTGAGGGGTGGTATTTTGGTTTAACTATGCTCACTCAACCAGGTCATATAGTTCGACTAGATACACGTGGACAATTTAGGAACCCAGGTGAGGTTGTACCTAATGTGGTTCCACCTGATTATCATGATTTAATTGACCCCCGGCAACCTATTGCTCATCCAAGTATATTATATATTACGTATGTGGTTAATACTTAATCTCTCTCTCTCTCTCTCTCTCTCTCTCTCGACTGGATTTGACCTTTACACATTGATCTCCTTAGAGCCACACGCTGTGCATGGTCCAACACCCAGCCCCACTACCCCTCTTGACTACGATAACTGCGTCGCCAGGGAATCCCAAAAATTCCCCTGTGACTACTATACCCACAGGCCAGGGAATATAAATATATCCCTGTGACTATAGATCGACTCACGTGCCAGGAAACATACCCCTGTGACTACGAATTAATAAAGTACATTGAAGAAATGGAAAGACAATCAGATGACAAACAGCCAACAACGCACCTCCCCTTTCTATATATTTTAATGAAGTATTTCGACCTATAAACCAGGAAGAATCTAATAATAGTGATAGTAGCATCAGTAGTAGTATCAGTCTAAATGATGTTGATGTTAATAATCTTTTAGAAATCAATAACTTCAGTAGTAAGAGATTTAAAAAGATTGTAAATAGCTACCTCATGTTTGAAGAGGATAATATAATTAAATTATATTTTGTAAATGTAATGAAAATGTTGGTTGACAATAGTAGTAATTTTAATAACGTTATTTTAAAATATTTCATTTATGTTTTAAGTCTTTATTGTATTTCTATGTATTATTTTTACAATATTTATAACATTTTTAGTGTTACATCTTTAAAAGTAGTAACTAGAGATCATGTGAATTTTTTTTAAATGTTTCAAACAAAAATATACAAACATTTAAGTATATTTGTAAGAGTCAAGATAAAATTAACATTCTGATAAATAATCCTATTCTGTCCCTCAACAAAAACATTTACAATAGTTTATGCCATTAATGTTTATTGTAAAATTTAGAGGTCAATATATTAGCGACATGTACAACAAAATGTTGTTTACAATATCAACAAAAATAGTTGAAGGGGAAAATGGTTTTTTTTTTCAAAATTTGGAGTGTGATAAATTTAATATCGAAAGATGGAATCCGGATAAACTATTTCAGTTATAATCAGCTTTATTATAAAGATTCCTGCCTTTTCGGAGGAATTTCAGTATTATCTTCATTCTTTCTCTTTTGTGAAATAAATTGTGGGTGGCTAAATAATGGAACCTGATTACTTTTTACTCTAATTATTTGTGAATTAATATTTTCATTGTTTACTTCTGGGAAATGACTATACCGTCATCATCAAGAAAAATTCATTTTCTTTATCATATTTAAGATCTACAGTGAGTTCATTTTTATGCTTAATTTTAATTATTTTGTTTATATATATATATTTATATATATATATATATATATATATATATATATATATATATATATATATATATATATATGTCCATCTGTTTTAACCCGGTTTATAAATTCTTTAATGTTGGGATGTGTCATTTGATAATAACAATTTTCAAACTGTATATATATTAGAAACATATATAAATAATTATAAAATAGTACCACACATTTTATCCAAATCACTTTGGTCAAAATTACTTTTTCCAAGACATAGAAAGTATGGTGCTAATTCAATCATACAAGGAGAACACACACTTAAATACTTACGATGATCACCCACAAAATTACTTGGTTTACGCCAATTAAACCGAAATGATATCTTGGCTGTACGATAATTACATAGAGTGCAGGATGTTGTTTGTAATTCTATTTTATTAGCCTGAGACATTAAAAAAACAAAACCTTTAAATGTATCATTTCTAAATGATGATACACTCAGTCCTGCAATTATCACATCGATTCCACAACCTTGACATACATGAACAAATTCAGTTAAATTTTCTGGATAAAACAAATGAGCATCGTCGATAAAAATAGTATCAAAGTGAAGAATATAGTCTTTATAATCTAAGTAAGTTTCACTCCGGATTTGGATTTCAGTCGGAATTATTGATCGACATTTTATTTGTTTTAATTGTACACATCTAGGCAAAATCAAAATGGTTTTATTTTTATTTTCTCTGCAATATGTTTGAGTAAGTTGCAAAAGTCGAGACGATTTTCCTGAGGCCATTAAACCAGTAATAACTGTCAAAGTGCCCTCTCGGTTTTCGTGTTTATTAAACAAACTGACAATAGTTTTGTATTTATCCAAAACCAATGACTCTCTATGGTGGTGGTCTTTAGAAATATTTTCAGGGGAGTTTTGTATTCCCCAAACCTCTTTTATTGATGTTCCATTGAATGAGTAATCCAAATAGGTATATGGAATTCGATTATAGGAAATGGGATGTTCCTTAATTATTTCATCCATGTGGCTAACATCAAAATCCAACAAAGTCTCATCAAACTTATATATAAGCAATGTTTTTCTAACATCTTTCAATGTAAGAGAACCTGTCAAAATAGAATTTAGTATTGATTCACTTAGATTACAAATATGGGCATTGCGAAATTCAGATTCCAAATGACCATATTCCTCATCCTCATGCTCCATTGGATCATATATCCAGCTAGGGGATACCGCATTTGCAGTTAGACGAATATCATACTTAAGTTGCACACAATTGGACCCATACACAAACTGTAAATCTTAACTTGGGGTATGTCCAAAAAACATTTGTCAGCATAATAAATAATTTCTTTTCCTAGTCTGTCTATTAATTCAATTGGAGATGTAATAAGGGTGGATTTAGTATCATCTGCCATGATTATGAGATACCCCGGTCCGAGCTCAGTTCAGGACAGCTGGAATAATTATAACTTATAGTCTTAATAAATACCTTTTATATTATTTATCATATTAAAAAATCTTATGCTAAAACATGAATAGTTCTTCTAATAATCTAATAAATTTTAGAGTTGTTGGGAATGATATGATTACTAACCCTTTACAGTTTCCTATCAATTCTACTGATGACATTACAAATTTTTAAATACTATGTTAATTCCGGGAAATTTACCCATTCTCACAGATAATGATACATTAAATTATGTTACCAAAGAAACTCTAGAATCTCTTATTAATTCTTTGACACAACTATTGATTAGTCTTCCTGTTTTCCCTGCCAGACCAGCTTTAGAATGGACTAAAATGTCGAGAATGATGTTATTTTAAATATAATTGACGATTACATTAAAAATTGTCAGCATCTAAATGAAGAAGCTCATTTAAAAGAATCAAAAAGAGGGCTGAAGAAATCAGTAACTTATTTGATGAAAAACTAAAAATCTTACAAATTCTGCACAAACAATCCCCACCCATAATATATGCACAACCACCTCCACCACCACCAACCCAACTGCCCCTACATACACACTCTTCATTCCATTATTCACCCCATCAACAATTCCCTAGTTCTTATTATCAATGTCAGTGTCAATATACCCCCACTTCTCCTTACTGTTATTATCATTCCCATCCTCCTCTAACAAGTGTTGTCTACCTCTTCTCCTCCTCCTCATCCTTCTCCTCCTCCCCCTCCCCTCCCACTGTCAACCCCACCCATACTCATCAAAATCCTTATAATACCACAATCTCCCAATACCCAATTACCATTCACCTCTCAGTCATCACCACAGCAGCAAACATCCCAATCCTCCCCACCACCACAATCTTCCTAAAATGGCAGATGTATTGAAAAGACAAAAAATTAAACTTCCATTTATGGCCCATGATATGTATATATATGTTGAATATTCATTACATGAGACAAATGTAAATATCCCTGTAGATGATCAGGAAAGCATATTCTACATATCTAACAAGGGAGTTGGTATGAGTCTGCATAACAAGAAAACTGGAAATTATTGTGAATTGTAAAACTTGCCATATATAATTCGAATGATAAAAAAATTATAGAAAAATGTTCCAACCAGTACTCTTCGCCAGGTTTTATTGCTGGTTATGAGGTGATTGAATGCCTATTGTTTGCTGCTAAAACCATTGCTACTGAACACAATGTTTTTTCCATAATTCAACGTCCAGTTTTCATTGTGTGTAATGAAAGATTAATTATTGATATTTTGCATATAGTAATAACAAATCTAATGATTAACGATGTATGGTGTAATGAATGGAAATGTGTTCCTAAAGCTAAAGATAAAATTAAGATCATATTATGGACATTTACAAATTTATCTGATTGGATGGAAGCCAAAACGTTTATTTAAAACTGCTATTGTTCATAATTCCCAATTAAAATACTCTCTCTCTCATACGACCAACCTATCCCCAGTTAAATTTTTGTAAACTTCAAGATATTTTACCCAGTTACTATAAAAATGTAAGTCGCGAAAAGAGACATGCCCATATAATTAATCGGCATTGACAACCCATTGTAATAAAGCCTAGAATATATGTGAATTTCAATCCTCAGGATGACTTTGGAACAAATATTACTACTCAATACAATAATTGTCTTAAGGTTTTTAACAGGTAATAAATAATTACTTATTATTTAATTAATTTTATAGTTTTAGTTAAAACTTTTATGTGATTATTTGAATATAAATTTAATGATGATGGATTACTTTTCCCTAATGATTTATAATATCGGGCACTATGAACTGCTTCATATACAATTAATTTAAAAAGAAATAAATAGTCTTGGTATGTTACAGAATCCCCCCCACTCCTGCCATATGATTGCTTCATTTTTAGTTGAACGACATCTTTTCATTTGATTAACCCTTACACTGCTCAGGGGGTCATATGGACATTTACACCCCTGTGCGCAAGAAAAAAAAAATTCAAAATTTTTTTTTCGTCTTCTAAACATGTTAATTTGTGTCCCCTGAGCATGGAAAAAATAAAAAAAAAATCGTAGGTAACATATTTTGGGCGCAATTGACCGAGGAAGTCTGGCAAAAAGTGGGCGTTGACAGAGCGGTCGTCAGACCCGGTCAGCGTCACCCGCGTTGACAGATGGGAGTTGCCACAAAGATATTATTACCTAATTGTTTCAATGTCTCCGATTGATTTTTTCTTAGTTTTTTTTTGCAGTAATATTATTCAATAGTGTGTATTGTAATATATTTATATAATAAAAGTGGTTAATAATCGCTATACTCAAAAGTATGATGTGCATATTAGTGATTCAATTATTATGTTTATAAAACAATAAACAAATAGTTTTGCTGCTATTACACTCTATACACAGGTTATATATAAGTATTGGCATGTTTTGGTCACCATACCGAACCACTAAGTTGGTATTGAGAGTCGAAAAGCAACGAGGAGTTACCGCCACACACCAGCCAGCCACTCGCTGCCACTCCCTCAACACACGCACTAAATTTCTCCCCCAACAATACCAGTTGTGGTGTTATTACACTATATACAGACGGTATAATATAAGTATGTGTATATTTTGTTCACCACAACTGTACACCTAAGCTGATATAGTTAGTTCAGGCACTAAGAGTCGTCGCTATACACAGATGGCGGCTGGTGGCTCCCTCACTCTTTCAAAGTCACACGCACTAAACTTTCTCCCCAACAATACCTTTTGCAGTGTTATTACCCTATATACACATATTATATATAAATATCTACATGTTTTATGCCACCGTAACTGTACACCTAAGCTTGTAGAGCGCCCAAAGAGTGTAGTGGCCACCCTCTAAACAGCTAGAGAAATCGTGCAGACGACGTCACCTCCGTCACCCATATAGCTCCTCCCAGCATAATCCTTTTGCTGTTATTACACTAATACACACATTATATATAAGTATCTACATTTGTGTTCACCATAGAGAACCACTGACCTGGTATGGTGAACGCAAACAATAACAGGTGGCCACACAGTCAGTAAACGATGCTGTCTCCCTCCGTCTCTCAGCATCACTCCTCACACAGCGCTAATTATTACAACAATCCTGCTATTATCACAACCCTGGTTATTTATATCACAGTCATTGGTCATCTGTAATATTGTCATCGCTAAATAATAACAATTATATATTTATTTTGACATTTTTTCGGCGATGCTGTGGTCACAAGCTGAACATGAATGCTGTTCGCTCATGCTGCGTGCGCCGGCCTTGGTTGCCCCAACAGTACTGTGCCTCTCACACCTGAGAATATTGCCACGATTTTTTTTTAAAATGGCATCTGTTTACAAGAGCCCTGAGGAAGCTACTGTGAACCCCGTGTAGCCGCGGGCCATTTGAATCAGGCCTGGCACCCTATGGCGTATATATACGCCATGCGCACCATGGGACATGTTACTCAGGGCGTATATATACGCCATGCGCAGTTTAAGGGTTAAAAATTGAAACAAGATTTGTTTCTTCATGTAAAATGGCGTTTTTTAAAATGTCATGTTTACTGATTGTCCAACAAGATATGAGACCTAAATTATAGTCACTTCCAAAAAATATAAAATACAATACTGTTAAACTAAATAGTTGTTGAGAATTATATTTAATTTAACCATAATATGATTATAATTGTTTAATCCAATGTATGATTGTCCATTATATGGTGGGATAACCAACATAACACGAGATCATCCTCTCGAAGAATGTACATTGCTGATATATCAGAGTCATTACTTATAATTATGTAACAGGAATTTTATTTAAAATTTTATTAATAAAACGAAATAAAGTTATTTCACCCTCATTTCGTTGATCAAAAGGTAATGATTCAGTTGATAATAGAAATATGATATTAGGATGTTGAATGTCCATTTTTTTTTTATCATTGCAATTGTACATTTTTCTAAGGATAATTTTTCATGGGGAGAAAGAATGGAAAAGGGGTCAGATTTTTGTTGATTGCTACGATTTTTTGTAAAGAGAGACTTTCCATCCATAACAAAGTGTATTATCATATTATTACAAGTTCTTCCCTTATTATTAGTATTAGTATTAGTATTAGTATTATGATCATCATCATCATCGGTGTTATTGTTACTTAGTAAATTCATGAGAATATCACAAAAGGCACAAATTATATTACATACTTTTTGGGCTGTAGCATTGATATCAATTGTTCCAACTTGTTTCCCTTTTATGGTATGTGCATGGAAAAAAACTGAACCATCAATCCCAATATATTTTAAATGGCTAAGACCTGAAGGAAAGAATTTCTTTAAATATTGATTTAGCTCTTTGTCATTTTGAACAGTTAACATTATCTTGGTATTAGTTAAACATTTGTTGAAGAAATGAAGACCCATAATATTGTATAAAAAATAAGCTTTTGTAAGTTCTTATATAATAGTTGAGATAAAAATATATAAATTATATTTTTAAATTAATGCTTCATTTCCAGAATCATCGGTGAATGAAATAATAACCACCTCCAGAAGAAACATGTGAAAATGGACAAATTAAAAAAAAAAAAAACTTGTTTTGAAGAAGTCTTCTAAAGTACTAAATCTAGAGCCCCGGAAAAGTGTAACCAACTTAAGAAGGACAGGAGGCCCCATTGAAGACCGACAGACGGCCCAAGAAGACAGGAAGAAGTCTTCTAAAGAACAAAATCTAGAGCCCTGGAAAAGTGTAACCAACTTAAGAAGGACAGGAGGCCCCATTGAAGACCGACAGACGGCCCAAGAAGACGGGAAGAAGTCTTCTAAAGTACAAAATCTAGAGCCCGGAAAAGTGTAACCAACTTAAGAAGGACAGGAGGCCCCATTGAAGACCGACAGACGGCCCAAGAAGACAGGAAGAAGTCTTCTAAAGAACAAAATCTAGAGCCCCGGAAAAGTGTTACCAACTTAAGAAGGACAGGAGGCCCCATTGAAGACCGACAGACGGCCCAAGAAGACGGGAAGAAGTCTTCTAAAGTACAAAATCTAGAGCCCCGGAAAAGTGTAACCAACTTAAGAAGGACAGAAGGCCCCATTGAAGACCGACAGACGTCCCAAGAAGACGGGAAGAAGTCTTCTAAAGAACAAAATCTAGAGCCCCGGAAAAGTGTAACCAACTTAAAAAGAACAGGAGGCCCCATTGAAGACCGACAGACGTCCCAAGAAGGTGGGAAGAAGCGAAAACGGACGTTTTCTAAAGAACAAAATCAAGAGGTAAATGAAGAAGCTAAACCAAAATCTGGAAATTTTATAGAAAAGATTAATCCCAAAAATATTCAAGTAAAAGAAAAATATATTGGGTGTTGTTGTTTACATGATAAAGTTATATCAAGACAATTTGCTATTGTAGACGGAAGAATTAATATCCTAAATAAGAGGTTGAATTTTATAAATGAAAGATTGGATATTGTTATGGAAAGTAATAGAGAACAAAACATTAAGAATATAAATACATTATTGAATAATATAAATGAGAAATTGTATATTTTGGAAAGAGAGAAAAAAGAATTAAGATCCTAAATATTATATGGGATAATTAATTTATATGAGAAATTGGATATTTTGAAAGTCATAGAGATTTACATTATTAGATGGGTAGTAGTATATAGTATAAAAGAAGTATGTATATGAACCATTAACACAAAGAGGAGCTGAAGAATAAGTAACAAAACTGGTTGAAATATATGAAATAATACCTAATTCTGAAATAGATAATTTTACTTCTATGTTTCTTACACCAGAATTAAAGGATAGATTTATGAACAAATATTCTTCAATGATCAATTTTGATATGTGTATTAGAGATATGGTATGGGAGTTATGTGCTACCCCACTTATTCCAACTTATGTCCAAAAAGAAATTGAAGATTTGTTGTTAACAAAAGCCATTAAAGAAAAATATATAAATAATACTGATTTAAAATTTATTCTTCGTATAAAAGACCAAACAATTGAAACAGATAAAAAAGTTTATATTAAGGTTGAGGAATTTACCCATTTTTTATGGAATAAAGTCAAAATTCAAATACATTTTGAAATGATAAGTTACCAACGACATCTATGCCAAGAAATTTATCAAAAGATGAGTAACGAACTAGATTATTTTTTCTTACACCCCAATATTATTTGTGCATATGAATTAAATAAATTATCACTTGTTGCATCTTTAGCTTACACACTACAGAATCTACATAAAATGTCTTGGCATGCATCCAGTTTTCAATTTATAAACGACCACAAAAAAGAGATTAAGTATTATCCTCAAATTGTAAATGGTATTAAACAAGAGATGTCTAATTCTTGGCTTTATATGAGTTTACTTAATGAGATGGTATATAAATGTAACCATAAATATAATGGTCAAATAAAGTTGTTTCCCTTAGAAATTTAGCCAAGTTCTCTAAAAAAACACTTGCTAATTATACAGAGAAGAAAAAATAATTATTTTGAAAATAGTTAAAGATATTAAAAAACAAACAATGTCAGAGTGTTCATGGTTTTGTTTAGGGTTACTTGATTCATTATGTATGTAGTTAGTTATATGTTCTATTTTTAGCCCATTTTGTAATTGTTATAAATATAACATAATAAAATATATAGCTGTTTTATTTGTTATTTTGTTACCTAAAGATCAGAAATATAAAAAAAATATTAAAAAAATAGAGAATGTTTATATGTCCAAAAGAAGTTAATTCCTTAAAAGAATGTGCTTTCAGTTATATGCCTTTTTCCTATGAAAGTTGGTCGTGGAGTATTAATAATTCCTCAGAGAATAATTCAAAATTTGATGAATATTATTACCTTCCACTACATGACAATAAAGGATTTTATCAAATTGTTACCATGTTTCTCAAATATTGTAGCCAAATATATAATTCACTCTCTAATGATAAAAACCATAATCATAATGAATATATAGCAGGAAGATGCCGACTACACCAATTACCAGGACTCTTGCTCTTAGGTTATGATACCTTCCAAAGAAAGAAAGGTATAGTATCTTTCTCATTTTTCACCAGTGATTTTTCATGCTCTTGGGTTATTCCAACCTCGATTTCTAATTTTTCTGAAATTGTTACCAATCCAGGTTGGATTGCAACTACAATGCTAAAACCTAAAATACCACCTGTTTTTAATTTACCCCACCCTATTAGTATCTTCAGTCTTGCTGACAGTGGTTTAGTAGTAGCTTATCATTGGTCATCTATTCTCTTTTTGCTCTTAGAACCCATATTCGTGATACCTTCTTCTCAGATTCAATCTAAAAATCTAAAGGGTAAGTGGGATCCACATCAATTAGTAAATAAAAGTAAAAAATATCTTAATGATAAAGAAGCAAGTTTAAAACTTCTCGGTTCTCATTATATCATTCAATATTTTCCCAAGTCTCATCTTAATGAAAATACATTTTCTATTGCAGTCTTTCACTCAAAGCATTTACCGATCAACCAAGAACTACAACACGATTCATTTCAACCCTCAGATTTTATGAAATCCCTCATTTGGGGTATTTCTCTTCTACAACTGAGTCAAGAAAGTCTGAAATAAATAATGGCAACAAGTTCTTATTCCTCTCTACCACATCCTCCTCCTCCTCCTCCTCCTCCTTATTCAATCATAAAACTGCAAAGTAGTGATGGTGATATTTTTGAAGTAGAATATGATATTATCAGACAGAGTGGTGTTATAAAAACCATTTTAAATGATTTGAGTGATGATACCAATGATGAAGCTATTCCTCTTCCAAATGTAAACACTATTATTTAAAAAAAAATAATTGAATGGTGTGGTTACCATCACAATAATAATGATAGTTCTATAATGTCATTTTCAAAATGGGATTTTGATTTTTTTTGAACAAGATACATTGTTGCCAATAATTTTGGCAGCTGATTACTTAAATATTAAAGATCTAACTGACAAAGGAATCAAAATATTTGCCAATATTATTAAAAAATTGACAGTAGAAGAAATCAGAGAAATATTTCATATAACTAACGATTTGACACCTGAAGAAGAAGAAGAAATTATTAAAGAAACTAACTGGTGTAAATTTATATAATTATAAGACCAGAAAGGATGTAA
The DNA here is from genome assembly GCF_040958095.1 of Procambarus clarkii. NCBI lineage: Eukaryota > Metazoa > Arthropoda > Malacostraca > Decapoda > Cambaridae > Procambarus > Procambarus clarkii. The sequence goes on from NC_091232.1 coordinate 22,291,503, forward strand.
AGAATAATTACTGTGGAGTTCGTAAACCGTAGACTTTTTATTAATGGTTAATGAAGGCAGAGGACATGACCTCTTGGGTGTTAGTAATAATTAGATGCTAGAAATTAGGTTTTGAAGATTTACTTTAAGGAGAAAATACAAGATTTGATAATAGCTGTTGATATGTATTAATTAGATCCATATTAAATGATTGTAGTAAGTAACAAACAGTACACTGATGAGGAAACATTATCATTATAACATTATACAGTCTGTTGATATGCATACTCCTTTTTCTTCTTAGAATTATTCTCTAAATATTCATTATATTTTTGAATACACCAATCATATGACATCAAATATACATAATATATTATCATTAACAAAACAAAAGAAGTTATTGAATAATGTAAGATAATAATAAAATATTCATCATTATTATCATTTATTACATTTTCACTAACTTCTACTGAGAATGTACTCTGTTCCGTTAACACCAAAGTGGTATTTTCGTAAATTACCATTTTTAATTACTTATTTGGAAAGACTAAGGAGACTCAGGGGTAGGTAGGAACTTGTGTTAATCTCCTTTCCCATACAACTCCTTTATATAGCTATCAAACAAATATATATCATTATTATTTTGTATTTATAGACAGGTACACTATTTTTCGGGTAATCATTATTTGTTTATGTTGTAATTTATGGAAAACAATTTGACACTCTTTTTTTTTTTGGGGGGGGGGGGGTTAAATGTATTATATATATAGAGAGAGAGAAGCTATATCCTAACTTATTGTATATGATTTTGGTGCAGGGTGACGACCACTATCATTGTCCATGATTAGAGGTAATCACACACAGGAGCCTAATGTAGAAAGATGTAACCAGAATGAAGCTAATATTGCCGAAGTTTCACTGAGAGGAGAGAGCGTGGAGAATAAGGCGGAGAGTTTAGCCAAGTATATTGTGTTTTCACTGATGGAGAAGACAAAGGCGACAACTAATGATAAAGTTGAAGAAACACTCCTCAGATGTATCAAGACGATGGTGCACAGTCACGAAAAACAATTTATGGGAATATTTAAAAAATTGGACATTACTCATGACACTGGATATGTGACATTTGTTGGAGTTTTCAATGAACTATTTGAAGGTGAAAAGATGGCTATTACTTGGGGCAGGATAATTGCACTATATGCTTTTGGTGGATAGATGGCTTTGTATTGCAAAGACAAAAATATGGAGGACTTGAGGGAAAAAATAGCAGCATTTATGAGCAAATATGCCAGTGAAATAGTGGCACCATTTGTTTTGAGAGCTGGTGGATGGATAAAAATATGTGAAGAATTTCCAGCAGAAGAAGGTGATACGTTTAGATATCATTGTCCCTGCAGGTGTATAAAGCCTGCCCCCCCCCCTCTCTCTCTCTCTCTCTCTCTCTCTCTCTCTCTCTCTCTCTCTCTCTCTCTCTCTCTCTCTCTCTCTCTCTCTCTCTCTCTCTCTCTCTCTCTCTCTCTCTCTCTCTCACTCTCTCTCTCACTCTCTCTCTCTCTCTCTCTCTCTCTCTCTCTCTCTCTCTCTCTCTCTCTCTCTCTCTCTCTCTCTCTCTCTCTCTCTCTCTCTCTCTCTCTCTCTCTCTCATTCTCTCATTCTCTCTCTCTCTCTCATTCTCTCATTCTCTCTCTCTCTCTCTCTCTCTCTCTCTCTCTCTCTCTCTCTCTCTCTCTCTCTCTCTCTCTCTCTCTCTCTCTCTCTCTCTCTCTCTCTCTCTCTCATTCTCTCATTCTCTCTCTCTCTCTCATTCTCTCATTCTCTCTCTTTCTCTCTTTCTCTCTATCTCTCTCTCTCTCTCTCTCTCTTTTTCCTCATCCACAATAACTTGAACTTCCCCAAAGTCAGATAGAAGAAAATTATAAAATTGAAAATTATTGGCTACATGGCCATGTATGATATATAAGACAACCCTCAACCTTATATTCCTTATATTAGTTCTCCACTGTGAAGGGAAGAGACCTCGCTTGGAGCTCGTATATATATACTATATATATATATATATGTAAAAGTGTAAAAAGTATTATTAAAACATATAGTTTTTCATTTCAACAGATATCATTAATCTTTATGGACACTCAGAGTTTCAATGCTGGAATAGAAACTTTTCTACAAATGGGGGAACAGGAACCTCTAGTCATGGATGAGGTAAAAAAAAAAAATAAAAAAAAAATTAACTCTATATCATCATCTGAGACTCCTCATTACAAATTTTCATAAGATTGTGATTTGTCATAAGATTGTGATTTTTTATTTTTTTTGTCATCTTATAAGGTAAATGTGGTACGATTTGATATGAGATTACAATTCGAGGGGGACAGCAAGGACCAACACTCCCGAGGCACAGAGCGCCGGTGCAGGTGCAGTAGGCGCAGCAAAGACCAGCACTCCCGAGGCACAGAACATCGGCGTAGCAAAGACCAACACTCCCGAGGCACAGAGCGACAGCGCAGCAGGCGCAGCAAAGACCAACACTCCCGAGGCACAGAGCGACAACACTCCCGAGGCACAGAGCGACAGCGCAGCAGGCGCAGTAAAGACCAACACTCCCGAGGCATAGAGCGACAGCGCAGCAGATGCAGCAAAGACCAGCACTCCCGAGGCAGAGAATGGAGGTGCAGTAAAGACCAGCACTCCCGAGGCGGAGAATGGAGGCGCAGTAAAGACCAGCACTCCCGAGGCGGAGTAAAGACCAGCACTCCCGAGGCGGAGAATGGAGGCGGAGTAAAGACCAGCACTCCCGAGGCGGAGAATGGAGGCGCAGTAAAGACCAGCACTCCCGAGGCAAAGACCAGCACTCCCGAGACAAAGACCAGCACTCCCGAGGCAAAGACCAGCACTCTCGAGGTGGAGAATGGAGGCTCAGTAAAGACTGTCACCTCCTTGAGTTATCACAGAGTAGCGGCACTCCAAAGACCAACTTCAATCATGCTGCTCTTACACCACCACCTGTGCTGACCTGATGCTAGGAGAAAGAGGAAGGGTTGAATTGTACTTACCTCAGTACACGCATGAGGTTTCAGCAGGTGAACACCTTTCTGTTGTAGTTCTGAAATAATTTTAAAAATAATATAATCATGTGATACGACTCCTTTTGAATTTTAATTTATTCCTAGATATTATTTTCACTCTTAAGGTTTTCTTTATAGTTAAAAATGAATAATAATAATAATAATAATAATAATAATAATAATAATAATAATAACCTCTTTAAAAAAAAGAGAAAGAGGAAAAAGAAAAAATTGAAAATTTTGTCTCAATGGCCTGTTTCCCATCAAAAGGAGGAATTTACAGTCCCAGTGAAAATGAAGAATCTAATAATAAAATTAGAAAAAACAAAACAGCTGCAACAACAGCAACAGAATCTAAACCAACACCAACACCAAGAACAACTAGTGAAAGAAAAAGTGAACAAAATCGAAGAAAATCTCAACAACAACAACAACAACGACAATATCGCATACCATTTGTCAAAACAGCAGGTGGACTCTTACCCTCTAGTGACGCATATCGTGTAAACCGAGATGGTCACATTAAAAACGAGAAAAATCACTTTAATAGGGATGTTTATATTGATGATTATGATTTAGAGGAAAGAACGCGAATAGCTAGAGTTGAAAGACGTTTACAGTATATTGAGGAGTGTTTAGGTAAGAGTAACATCATTAAAGCTGAACCAATAACAGCTTTAATTTATACACATGAAAGTGCTCAATTTATTATAAATAAAGTTTATCATAACTGGATTAGATTTATGGGACATGTGGCTCAGCAACTTATGTCTAGAACAATTGAAAATTTGTTTGGAGCTGCTGATCAATATTTGTTTGAGGGTTGGTTTGAAATTCAAAAAAATTTAAGATCACCCCCACTAAATTATCATTTTATCGACTATAAGGAAAATGTATTAGAAGTAAATAAGGAAATTTTGAATTTGGCGTTAGAAGGTGATAGAGATCAAAATGGTAAACTCCTCTATCCTCAAGATTGTGAGTATATTAATCTTTATTTGGACAATACTACTAATAATGTGTATATTTTTTATTCAATAAATGAATTAATAAACATATATAAAACAAAAACAGATGATGATAAAAATTATATAAACAAGGATAATGATCGGTCTCTTGTAAGTGGCCTAGATGCTTATAGTTTGGTTATGCCTGGAGCTGATAAACGATATAAGGTGTTAGGTTCCCATCGTATTTTATATAATACATTTGTAAATATGTCTAATGGAGAAATGTTCAACACTAGTCTAAATGGAATGGGAATGTCAGCTCTTAACGTCTGTGTTATTATTGTTCATGCCATGATTCATTTAAAATGTTTACTTGATAAAAATATACTTCCCACTGAGAAAATGCGACACTCTAACAAACATTTCATTGAAGAAGTAGTAAAACATGTTCCTTCCACATTATTCGGGCATCCCATGTTACCAATTGTTACCTTCAAAGACCAATAAAAAAACAATTTAATAACAATTTAATTAATTTTTAAAAAATAAGAAAACAATGTCGTGGAATATGACTACAAAGCCACTTTTATCATATTTTCCTTCTGATATAACTAGTGATACTAATGTAATTATTACAACTAGTGACACTACGTCAACAATAACAACAACAGCAACAACAACTACATCTACTGCAACATCTACAATTACTACTGATATATTGTCACCAATAAACAATGATGACAATAATAATAATAATGATGATGATAATATTAATAATTATTTTAACAGTAAACAAATGTTAGATACTGAAGATTTTACTCAAGATATGTTTTTTTATAAATATGTACGATATCTTAACGAGGAAAAAAGAGCACCAGCTCTTCTTGTTTTTGATTTCGATAATACATTAGCCATATATGATGAACAACAACATTTACAACTGAATTTGTCAGATAGTTTTCCCTCAGTATATACACGGCCATTTTTATATGAGATGTTAGATTATATGAAAGCCACCAACAAACACAATATTCTTATTTTATGGACAGCAGGAAAACGATCATATATTCAAAATGTTTTAACTTTATTGAACATGTGTCAATATTTTACACATATTTTAACGTATTATGACTGTGTTTTATCTAAAAATAAATATGGTGTTAGTAAGTCATATAAATATATTGTCAATAAATACCCTAAATATTCAGATATGAGAGCCATACTGATAGATAACTGGGCTGTTTATAATGCTTTGGGAAGGAAAAGAAAGAGTTATAAGACAAATTATGGTGATGGAATAGTCAAACAGCAATACAGTCGACTGATATCTATCAAACCTTATACCATATATGACGTGGTGAAAGAATTTGGGGCTTTCAATATACCCCCTCATCAAATAAATGATATTGATATGTTCATTCGTTCTAAAGGCATAAACGGCAAAACCAATAATAATTATAATCATAATAATGGAACAGATTCATCCACACCAGGAAAATTAGACCAGTACCCATCATATGGGGACACAGCTCTCTTATCCTTAATATGTTTCTGTGAAAGAGAAATCTTTGGGATAGTAGCAACTCCGACTATACAAAACAAAAGAAGTATAAACAGTGACTACTATATTATTATGCTTGAAAACGATCAGTTATCATTGATAAATAGAAACAAGGTAGAAAATAGTAATATGATCAGAAGTAGACAATGCCGTCCCTTTATATGGATACAAATTTCAACTTAATGATGGTAGTACTATTAATATCTATTTTATATTTCTATAAGTTTGATTAAGTAGGTACTCGTGGGATTATGCCTGAAAGCTTCTAAGGCAGAATCCCGGCTGGAGAAGCAACAATATGGTGTTCAGCTGACATTGGAATGGTCAAAGAGCGATTGGTTTGTAACCCTAGGACTCAATGATCGTTGGTCATCTTGTGTTAATTCATCATCATCATCATCATTCATTCCATACGTTTTTATTTCGGATATGATTTTTTCTATTAATTCAAGTTGGTTATTTAACATTAATTCTTGTTCATGTATAGTGTCAATAGTTGAAAGGTTAACCCTTTTCCATAATTCATTTTTACTTTCCTCTGTTTTTCTGTAAATTTCTTCAATGTTGTTTTTATAAATTTCTTGAGAGTTTTTTAGTTGCCATTGATAATGTTCATGTAACTGTTGTATACAAAATTTATTATTGTTTTCCAATTGGTTTACATTATTTTGAAATGTGTTTTGAATTTCATTTATTTTTGAATTAGATATTGTATTCATATTTACACAACTTTTTATGAGTTCATTCATGCGTTTGCATAACAGAAAACAAAGGTAAATCAATTGAGTGTAGATTGAAAATGGTGTATAAAGATGACTACGTTCAAGGGCAAATAGAAACTGTTCAAATAATTTATATACACCAAAAATTCTGTCCATGAGATTGGGTTCATCCATATTTTCGTTTTCAAGTTCATTGATTGCACAATGTATAAGGTTGGTTAGTAGATCGTGGCAGGATGGATATTGGTTTGAAATATCTCCTACTAATCCCCTAAAAATACCTACAGTTCCAGTATGTTCAACCACATTAGGTAAATTAATATGGCAAGATTACAATTTCACATGTGAATGTACAACTCATGGCTTATTTAGTGGAAAACATTGTGATCAATCCACGTCCAAACTTACTATAGATAATGGATGCAAAAAAGTTGGATGGATTCATGATCTGAATATTGTAGACATATCTAAATTTAATCCAGTCAAAGAAGGCATATGTGTAGAATGTTCTATTCCTGAAACAGTACCGAATATAGAAGGAATGGAACCTTCTTGTATCCATGTTCACCTTAATAATAATTCTTCCTCTCTAGACATAACCACCACCACCACGACCACCACAACTACTAACGCTTTATATAGAACAAATGTTCCATCTGATACCAAGGCACCTTGTGTGTACGACGCGTTAAATGAAAATAATTACAATGAAATTAATAAATATGTAGAAGGATATGGTTGCTCATGTGACTATTTCAGTGGTTACGCTGAGGTTTTAATTCCTTCATTAGTTGGCCTGTTTCGTGAAAAAAATTTGATTAGTAATGCCTGTATGAAAATTGGTCATAACACAATGGACCCTCATCGAGTTGATTAGGCTTACTATACACTAGAGAATGGTGGCAAACCTTTACAAATGCACACTTACTATGAACTCGAACCCCTTTTCCAACCCCTGATGTCTAAAGCCAAATCAACATTAAAAAGTGATGTTGAATTTATTATAGATCAACCGGCAATAGCAAAGGTAAATGCCTGTGATTGGATGAATCGTCACATTAAAGCTGATCCACACCAAAAACTATGGCGTTTGAGACATGATGAACGAGGAGATGACTGGCCTGTTGTTCATAAGACAAAATTGATTAATCATTATAGGCGCCGGCAAGAAACTTATCCCCTATATATCTATCGATTAGCGGTTAGTCCTGGATATGAAGACAAGCATTTTTATGAGACGACTGACGATCGTCGACTATCTAATGCTATTTGGGGCCATCCAATTGTATTCAGCTTTTACTCAGAGAGTATTTGGCATGAACTTACTACCCTTAATCCCTTGGGAGTAACTGAGGGGTGGTATTTTGGTTTAACTATGCTCACTCAACCAGGTCATATAGTTCGACTAGATACACGTGGACAATTTAGGAACCCAGGTGAGGTTGTACCTAATGTGGTTCCACCTGATTATCATGATTTAATTGACCCCCGGCAACCTATTGCTCATCCAAGTATATTATATATTACGTATGTGGTTAATACTTAATCTCTCTCTCTCTCTCTCTCTCTCTCTCTCGACTGGATTTGACCTTTACACATTGATCTCCTTAGAGCCACACGCTGTGCATGGTCCAACACCCAGCCCCACTACCCCTCTTGACTACGATAACTGCGTCGCCAGGGAATCCCAAAAATTCCCCTGTGACTACTATACCCACAGGCCAGGGAATATAAATATATCCCTGTGACTATAGATCGACTCACGTGCCAGGAAACATACCCCTGTGACTACGAATTAATAAAGTACATTGAAGAAATGGAAAGACAATCAGATGACAAACAGCCAACAACGCCACCTCCCCTTTCTATATATTTTAATGAAGTATTTCGACCTATAAACCAGGAAGAATCTAATAATAGTGATAGTAGCATCAGTAGTAGTATCAGTCTAAATGATGTTGATGTTAATAATCTTTTAGAAATCAATAACTTCAGTAGTAAGAGATTTAAAAAGATTGTAAATAGCTACCTCATGTTTGAAGAGGATAATATAATTAAATTATATTTTGTAAATGTAATGAAAATGTTGGTTGACAATAGTAGTAATTTTAATAACGTTATTTTAAAATATTTCATTTATGTTTTAAGTCTTTATTGTATTTCTATGTATTATTTTTACAATATTTATAACATTTTTAGTGTTACATCTTTAAAAGTAGTAACTAGAGATCATGTGAATTTTTTTTAAATGTTTCAAAACAAAAATATACAAACATTTAAGTATATTTGTAAGAGTCAAGATAAAATTAACATTCTGATAAATAATCCTATTCTGTCCCTCAACAAAAACATTTACAATAGTTTATGCCATATAATGTTTATTGTAAAATTTAGAGGTCAATATATTAGCGACATGTACAACAAAATGTTGTTTACAATATCAACAAAAATAGTTGAAGGGGAAAATGGACTTTATTTTTTTCAAAATTTGGAGTGTGATAAATTTAATATCGAAAGATGGAATCCGGATAAACTATTTCAGTTATAATCAGCTTTATTATAAAGATTCCTGCCTTTTCGGAGGAATTTCAGTATTATCTTCATTCTTTCTCTTTTGTGAAATAAATTGTGGATGGTGGCTAAATAATGGAACCTGATTACTTTTTACTCTAATTATTTGTGAATTAATATTTTCATTGTTTACTTCTGGGAAATTGACTATACCGTCATCATCAAGAAAAATTCAATTTTCTTTATCATATTTAAGATCTACAGTGAGTTCATTTTTATGCTTAATTTTAATTATTTTGTTTATATATATATATATATTTATATATATATATATATATATATATATATATATATATATATATATATATATATATATATATATATATATATGTCCATCTGTTTTAACCCGGTTTATAAATTCTTTAATGTTGGGATGTGTCATTTGATAATAACAATTTTCAAACTGTATATATATTAGAAACATATATAAATAATTATAAAATAGTACCACACATTTTATCCAAATCACTTTGGTCAAAATTACTTTTTCCAAGACATAGAAAGTATGGTGCTAATTCAATCATACAAGGAGAACACACACTTAAATACTTACGATGATCACCCACAAAATTACTTGGTTTACGCCAATTAAACCGAAATGATATCTTGGCTGTACGATAATTACAACGAGTGCAGGATGTTGTTTGTAATTCTATTTTATTAGCCTGAGACATTAAAAAAACAAAACCTTTAAATGTATCATTTCTAAATGATGATACACTCAGTCCTGCAATTATCACATCGATTCCACAACCTTGACATACATGAACAAATTCAGTTAAATTTTCTGGATAAAACAAATGAGCATCGTCGATAAAAATAGTATCAAAGTGAAGAATATAGTCTTTATAATCTAAGTAAGTTTCACTCCGGATTTGGATTTCAGTCGGAATTATTGATCGACATTTTATTTGTTTTAATTGTACACATCTAGGCAAAATCAAAATGGTTTTATTTTTATTTTCTCTGCAATATGTTTGAGTAAGTTGCAAAAGTCGAGACGATTTTCCTGAGGCCATTAAACCAGTAATAACTGTCAAAGTGCCCTCTCGGTTTTCGTGTTTATTAAACAAACTGACAATAGTTTTGTATTTATCCAAAACCAATGACTCTCTATGGTGGTGGTCTTTAGAAATATTTTCAGGGGAGTTTTGTATTCCCCAAACCTCTTTTATTGATGTTCCATTGAATGAGTAATCCAAATAGGTATATGGAATTCGATTATAGGAAATGGGATGTTCCTTAATTATTTCATCCATGTGGCTAACATCAAAATCCAACAAAGTCTCATCAAACTTATATATAAGCAATGTTTTTCTAACATCTTTCAATGTAAGAGAACCTGTCAAAATAGAATTTAGTATTGATTCACTTAGATTACAAATATGGGCATTGCGAAATTCAGATTCCAAATGACCATATTCCTCATCCTCATGCTCCATTGGATCATATATCCAGCTAGGGGATACCGCATTTGCAGTTAGACGAATATCATACTTAAGTTGCACACAATTGGAACCTATACACAAACTGTAAATCTTAACTTGGGGTATGTCCAAAAAACATTTGTCAGCATAATAAATAATTTCTTTTCCTAGTCTGTCTATTAATTCAATTGGAGATGTAATAAGGGTGGATTTAGTATCATCTGCCATGATTATGAGATACCCCGGTCCGAGCTCAGTTCAGGACAGCTGGAATAATTATAACTTATAGTCTTAATAAATACCTTTTATATTATTTATCATATTAAAAAATCTTATGCTAAAACATGAATAGTTCTTCTAATAATCTAATAAATTTTAGAGTTGTTGGGAATGATATGATTACTAACCCTTTACAGTTTCCTATCAATTCTACTGATGACATTACAAATTTTTTAAATACTATGTTAATTCCGGGAAATTTACCCATTCTCACAGATAATGATACATTAAATTATGTTACCAAAGAAACTCTAGAATCTCTTATTAATTCTTTGACACAACTATTGATTAGTCTTCCTGTTTTCCCTGCCAGACCAGCTTTAGAATGGACTAAAAGTGTCGAGAATGATGTTATTTTAAATATAATTGACGATTACATTAAAAATTGTCAGCATCTAAATGAAGAAGCTCATTTAAAAGAATCAAAAAGAGGGCTGAAGAAATCAGTAAATTATTTGATGAAAAACTAAAAAATCTTACAAATTCTGCACAAACAATCCCACCCATAATATATGCACAACCACCTCCACCACCACCAACCCAACTGCCCCTACATACACACTCTTCATTCCATTATTCACCCCATCAACAATTCCCTAGTTCTTATTATCAATGTCAGTGTCAATATACCCCCACTTCTCCTTACTGTTATTATCATTCCCATCCTCCTCTAACAAGTGTTGTTACCTCTTCTCCTCCTCCTCATCCTTCTCCTCCTCCCCCTCCCCCTCCCACTGTCAACCCCACCCATACTCATCAAAATCCTTATATACCACAATCTCCCAATACCCAATTACCATTCACCTCTCAGTCATCACCACAGCAGCAAACATCCCAATCCTCCCCACCACCACAATCTTCCTAAAATGGCAGATGTATTGAAAAGACAAAAAATTAAACTTCCATTTATGGCCCATGATATGTATATATATGTTGAATATTCATTACATGAGACAAATGTAAATATCCCTGTAGATGATCAGGAAAGCATATTCTACATATCTAACAAGGGAGTTGGTATGAGTCTGCATAACAAGAAAACTGGAAATTATTGTTGAATTGTAAAACTTGCCATATATAATTCGAATGATAAAAAAATTATAGAAAAATGTTCCAACCAGTACTCTTCGCCAGGTTTTATTGCTGGTTATGAGGTGATTGAATGCCTATTGTTTGCTGCTAAAACCATTGCTACTGAACACAATGTTTTTTCCATAATTCAACGTCCAGTTTTCATTGTGTGTAATGAAAGATTAATTATTGATATTTTGCATTATATAATAACAAATCTAATGATTAACGATGTATGGTGTAATGAATGGAAATGTGTTCCTAAAGCTAAAGATAAAATTAAGATCATATTATGGACATTTACAAATTTATCTGATTGGATGGAAGCCAAACGTTTATTTAAAACTGCTATTGTTCATAATTCCCAATTAAAATACTCTCTCTCTCATACGACCAACCTATCCCAGTTAAATTTTTGTAAACTTCAAGATATTTTACCCAGTTACTATAAAAATGTAAGTCGCGAAAAGAGACATGCCCATATAATTAATCGGCATTGACAACCCATTGTAATAAAGCCTAGAATATATGTGAATTTCAATCCTCAGGATGAATTTGGAACAAATATTACTACTCAATACAATAATTGTCTTAAGGTTTTTAACAGGTAATAAATAATTACTTATTATTTAATTAATTTTATAGTTTTAGTTAAAACTTTTATGTGATTATATGAATATAAATTTAATGATGATGGATTACTTTTCCCTAATGATTTATAATATCGGGCACTATGAACTGCTTCATATACAATTAATTTAAAAAGAAATAAATAGTCTTGGTATGTTACAGAATCCCCCCACTCCTGCCATATGATTGCTTCATTTTTAGTTGAACGACATCTTTTCATTTGATTAACCCTTACACTGCTCAGGGGGTCATATGGACATTTACACCCCTGTGCGCAAGAAAAAAAAAAATTCAAAATTTTTTTTTCGTCTTCTAAACATGTTAATTTGTGTCCCCTGAGCACGGAAAAAATAAAAAAAAAATCGTAGGTAACATATTTTGGGCGCAATTGACCGAGGAAGTCTGGCAAAAAGTGGGCGTTGACAGAGCGGTCGTCAGACCCGGTCAGCGTCACCCGCGTTGACAGATGGGAGTTGCCACAAAGATATTATTACCTAATTGTTTCAATGTCTCCGATTGATTTTTTCTTAGTTTTTTTGCAGTAATATTATTCAATAGTGTGTATTGTAATATATTTATATAATAAAAGTGGTTAATAATCGCTATACTCAAAAGTATGATGTGCATATTAGTGATTCAATTATTATGTTTATAAAACAATAAACAAATAGTTTTGCTGCTATTACACTCTATACACAGGTTATATATAAGTATTGGCATGTTTTGGTCACCATACCGAACCACTAAGTTGGTATTGAGAGTCGAAAAGCAACGAGGAGTTACCGCCACACACCAGCCAGCCACTCGCTGCCACTCCCTCAACACACGCACTAAATTTCTCCCCCAACAATACCAGTTGTGGTGTTATTACACTATATACAGACGTTATATATAAGTATGTGTATATTTTGTTCACCACAACTGTACACCTAAGCTGATATAGTTAGTTCAGGCACTAAGAGTCGTCGCTATACACAGATGGCGGCTGGTGGCTCCCTCACTCTTTCAAAGTCACACGCACTAAACTTTCTCCCCAACAATACCTTTTGCAGTGTTATTACCCTATATACACATATTATATATAAATATCTACATGTTTTATGCACCGTAACTGTACACCTAAGCTTGTAGAGCGCCCAAAGAGTGTAGTGGCCACCCTCTAAACAGCTAGAGAAATCGTGCAGACGACGTCACCTCCGTCACCCATATAGCTCCTCCCAGCATAATCCTTTTGCTGTTATTACACTAATACACACATTATATATAAGTATCTACATTTGTGTTCACCATAGAGAACCACTGACCTGGTATGGTGAACGCAAACAATAACAGGTGGCCACACAGTCAGTAAACGATGCTGTCTCCCTCCGTCTCTCAGCATCACTCCTCACACAGCGCTAATTATTACAACAATCCTGCTATTATCACAACCCTGGTTATTTATATCACAGTCATTGGTCATCTGTAATATTGTCATCGCTAAATAATAACAATTATATATTTATTTTGACATTTTTCGGCGATGCTGTGGTCACAAGCTGAACATGAATGCTGTTCGCTCATGCTGCGTGCGCCGGCCTTGGTTGCCCCAACAGTACTGTGCCTCTCACACCTGAGAATATTGCCCACGATTTTTTTTTAAAATGGCATCTGTTTACAAGAGCCCTGAGGAAGCTACTGTGAACCCCGTGTAGCCGCGGGCCATTTGAATCAGGCCTGGCACCCTATGGCGTATATATACGCCATGCGCACCATGGGACATGTTACTCAGGGCGTATATATACGCCATGCGCAGTTTAAGGGTTAAAAATTGAAACAAGATTTGTTTCTTCATGTAAAATGGCGTTTTTTAAAATGTCATGTTTACTGATTGTCCAACAAGATATGAGACCTAAATTATAGTCACTTCCAAAAAATATAAAATACAATACTGTTAAACTAAATAGTTGTTGAGAATTTATATTTAATTTAACCATAATATGATTATAATTGTTTAATCCAATGTATGATTGTCCATTATATGGTGGGATAACCAACATAACACGAGATCATCCTCTCGAAGAATGTACATTGCTGATATATCAGAGTCATTACTTATAATTATGTAACAGGAATTTTTATTTAAAATTTTATTAATAAAACGAAATAAAGTTATTTCACCCTCATTTCGTTGATCAAAAGGTAATGATTCAGTTGATAATAGAAATATGATATTAGGATGTTGAATGTCCATTTTTTTTTTATCATTGCAATTGTACATTTTTCTAAGGATAATTTTTCATGGGGAGAAAGAATGGAAAAGGGGTCAGATTTTTGTTGATTGCTACGATTTTTTGTAAAGAGAGACTTTCCATCCATAACAAAGTGTATTATCATATTATTACAAGTTCTTCCCTTATTATTAGTATTAGTATTAGTATTAGTATTATGATCATCATCATCATCGGTGTTATTGTTACTTAGTAAATTCATGAGAATATCACAAAAGGCACAAATTATATTACATACTTTTTGGGCTGTAGCATTGATATCAATTGTTCCAACTTGTTTCCCTTTTATGGTATGTGCATGGAAAAAAACTGAACCATCAATCCCAATATATTTTAAATGGCTAAGACCTGAAGGAAAGAATTTCTTTAAATATTGATTTAGCTCTTTGTCATTTTGAACAGTTAACATTATCATGGTATTAGTTAAACATTTGTTGAAGAAATGAAGACCCATAATATTGTATAAAAAATAAGCTTTTGTAAGTTCTTATATAATAGTTGAGATAAAAATATATAAATTATATTTTTAAATTAATGCTTCATTTCCAGAATCATCGGGTGAATGAAATAATAACCACCTCCAGAAGAAACATGTGAAAATGGACAAATTAAAAAAAAAAAAACTTTGTTTTGAAGAAGTCTTCTAAAGTACTAAATCTAGAGCCCCGGAAAAGTGTAACCAACTTAAGAAGGACAGGAGGCCCCATTGAAGACCGACAGACGGCCCAAGAAGACAGGAAGAAGTCTTCTAAAGAACAAAATCTAGAGCCCTGGAAAAGTGTAACCAACTTAAGAAGGACAGGAGGCCCCATTGAAGACCGACAGACGGCCCAAGAAGACGGGAAGAAGTCTTCTAAAGTACAAAATCTAGAGCCCGGAAAAGTGTAACCAACTTAAGAAGGACAGGAGGCCCCATTGAAGACCGACAGACGGCCCAAGAAGACGGGAAGAAGTCTTCTAAAGAACAAAATCTAGAGCCCCGGAAAAGTGTTACCAACTTAAGAAGGACAGGAGGCCCCATTGAAGACCGACAGACGGCCCAAGAAGACGGGAAGAAGTCTTCTAAAGTACAAAATCTAGAGCCCCGGAAAAGTGTAACCAACTTAAGAAGGACAGAAGGCCCCATTGAAGACCGACAGACGTCCCAAGAAGACGGGAAGAAGTCTTCTAAAGAACAAAATCTAGAGCCCCGGAAAAGTGTAACCAACTTAAAAAGAACAGGAGGCCCCATTGAAGACCGACAGACGTCCCAAGAAGGTGGGAAGAAGCGAAAACGGACGTTTTCTAAAGAACAAAATCAAGAGGTAAATGAAGAAGCTAAACCAAAATCTGGAAATTTTATAGAAAAGATTAATCCCAAAAATATTCAAGTAAAAGAAAAATATATTGGGTGTTGTTGTTTACATGATAAAGTTATATCAAGACAATTTGCTATTGTAGACGGAAGAATTAATATCCTAAATAAGAGGTTGAATTTTATAAATGAAAGATTGGATATTGTTATGGAAAGTAATAGAGAACAAAACATTAAGAATATAAATACATTATTGAATAATATAAATGAGAAATTGTATATTTTGGAAAGAGAGAAAAAAGAATTAAGATCCTAAATATTATATGGGATAATTAATTTATATGAGAAATTGGATATTTTGAAAGTCATAGAGATTTACATTATTAGATGGGTAGTAGTATATAGTATAAAAGAAGTATGTATATGAACCATTAACACAAAGAGGAGCTGAAGAATAAGTAACAAAACTGGTTGAAATATATGAAATAATACCTAATTCTGAAATAGATAATTTTACTTCTATGTTTCTTACACCAGAATTAAAGGATAGATTTATGAACAAATATTCTTCAATGATCAATTTTGATATGTGTATTAGAGATATGGTATGGGAGTTATGTGCTACCCCACTTATTCCAACTTATGTCCAAAAAGAAATTGAAGATTTGTTGTTAACAAAAGCCATTAAAGAAAAATATATAAATAATACTGATTTAAAATTTATTCTTCGTATAAAAGACCAAACAATTGAAACAGATAAAAAAGTTTATATTAAGGTTGAGGAATTTACCCATTTTTTATGGAATAAAGTCAAAATTCAAATACATTTTGAAATGATAAGTTACCAACGACATCTATGCCAAGAAATTTATCAAAAGATGAGTAACGAACTAGATTATTTTTTCTTACACCCCAATATTATTTGTGCATATGAATTAAATAAATTATCACTTGTTGCATCTTTAGCTTACACACTACAGAATCTACATAAAATGTCTTGGCATGCATCCAGTTTTCAATTTATAAACGACCACAAAAAAGAGATTAAGTATTATCCTCAAATTGTAAATGGTATTAAACAAGAGATGTCTAATTCTTGGCTTTATATGAGTTTACTTAATGAGATGGTATATAAATGTAACCATAAATATAATGGTCAAATAAAAGTTGTTTCCCTTAGAAATTTAGCCAAGTTCTCTAAAAAAACACTTGCTAATTATACAGAGAAGAAAAAATAATTATTTTGAAAATAGTTAAAGATATTAAAAAACAAACAATGTCAGAGTGTTCATGGTTTTGTTTAGGGTTACTTGATTCATTATGTATGTAGTTAGTTATATGTTCTATTTTTAGCCCATTTTGTAATTGTTATAAATATAACATAATAAAATATATAGCTGTTTTATTTGTTATTTTGTTACCTAAAGATCAGAAATATAAAAAAAATATTAAAAAAATAGAGAATGTTTATATGTCCAAAAGAAGTTAATTCCTTAAAAGAATGTGCTTTCAGTTATATGCCTTTTTCCTATGAAAGTTGGTCGTGGAGTATTAATAATTCCTCAGAGAATAATTCAAAATTTGATGAATATTATTACCTTCCACTACATGACAATAAAGGATTTTATCAAATTGTTACCATGTTTCTCAAATATTGTAGCCAAATATATAATTCACTCTCTAATGATAAAAACCATAATCATAATGAATATATAGCAGGAAGATGCCGACTACACCAATTACCAGGACTCTTGCTCTTAGGTTATGATACCTTCCAAAGAAAGAAAGGTATAGTATCTTTCTCATTTTTCACCAGTGATTTTTCATGCTCTTGGGTTATTCCAACCTCGATTTCTAATTTTTCTGAAATTGTTACCAATCCAGGTTGGATTGCAACTACAATGCTAAAACCTAAAATACCACCTGTTTTTAATTTACCCCACCCTATTAGTATCTTCAGTCTTGCTGACAGTGGTTTAGTAGTAGCTTATCATTGGTCATCTATTCTCTTTTTGCTCTTAGAACCCATATTCGTGATACCTTCTTCTCAGATTCAATCTAAAAATCTAAAGGGTAAGTGGGATCCACATCAATTAGTAAATAAAAGTAAAAAATATCTTAATGATAAAGAAGCAAGTTTAAAACTTCTCGGTTCTCATTATATCATTCAATATTTTCCCAAGTCTCATCTTAATGAAAATACATTTTCTATTGCAGTCTTTCACTCAAAGCATTTACCGATCAACCAAGAACTACAACACGATTCATTTCAACCCTCAGATTTTATGAAATCCCTCATTTGGGGTATTTCTCTTCTACAACTGAGTCAAGAAAGTCTGAAATAAATAATGGCAACAAGTTCTTATTCCTCTCTACCACATCCTCCTCCTCCTCCTCCTCCTCCTTATTCAATCATAAAACTGCAAAGTAGTGATGGTGATATTTTTGAAGTAGAATATGATATTATCAGACAGAGTGGTGTTATAAAAACCATTTTAAATGATTTGAGTGATGATACCAATGATGAAGCTATTCCTCTTCCAAATGTAAACACTATTATAAAAAAAAAAATAATTGAATGGTGTGGTTACCATCACAATAATAATGATAGTTCTATAATGTCATTTTCAAAATGGGATTTTGATTTTTTTTGAACAAGATACATTGTTGCCAATAATTTTGGCAGCTGATTACTTAAATATTAAAGATCTAACTGACAAAGGAATCAAAATATTTGCCAATATTATTAAAAAATTGACAGTAGAAGAAATCAGAGAAATATTTCATATAACTAACGATTTGACACCTGAAGAAGAAGAAGAAATTATTAAAGAAACTAACTGGTGTAAATTTATATAATTATAAGACCAGAAAGGATGTAAAGAATAATTACTGTGGAGTTCGTAAACCGTAGACTTTTTATTAATGGTTAATGAAGGCAGAGGACATGACCTCTTGGGTGTTAGTAATAATTAGATGCTAGAAATTAGGTTTTGAAGATTTACTTTAAGGAGAAAATACAAGATTTGATAATAGCTGTTGATATGTATTAATTAGATCCATATTAAATGATTGTAGTAAGTAACAAACAGTACACTGATGAGGAAACATTATCATTATAACATTATACAGTCTGTTGATATGCATACTCCTTTTTCTTCTTAGAATTATTCTCTAAATATTCATTATATTTTTGAATACACCAATCATATGACATCAAATATACATAATATATTATCATTAACAAAACAAAAGAAGTTATTGAATAATGTAAGATAATAATAAAATATTCATCATTATTATCATTTATTACATTTTCACTAACTTCTACTGAGAATGTACTCTGTTCCGTTAACACCAAAGTGGTATTTTCGTAAATTACCATTTTTAATTACTTATTTGGAAAGACTAAGGAGACTCAGGGGTAGGTAGGAACTTGTGTTAATCTCCTTTCCCATACAACTCCTTTATATAGCTATCAAACAAATATATATCATTATTATTTTGTATTTATAGACAGGTACACTATTTTTCGGGTAAGCATTATTTGTTTATGTTGTAATTTATGGAAAACAATTTGACACTCTTTTTTTTTTTGGGGGGGGGGGGGGGGGGGGTTAAATGTATTATATATATAGAGAGAGAGAAGCTATATCCTAACTTATTGTATATGATTTTGGTGCAGGGTGACGACCACTATCATTGTCCATGATTAGAGGTAATCACACACAGGAGCCTAATGTAGAAAGATGTAACCAGAATGAAGCTAATATTGCCGAAGTTTCACTGAGAGGAGAGAGCGTGGAGAATAAGGCGGAGAGTTTAGCCAAGTATATTGTGTTTTCACTGATGGAGAAGACAAAGGCGACAACTAATGATAAAGTTGAAGAAACACTCCTCAGATGTATCAAGACGATGGTGCACAGTCACGAAAAACAATTTATGGGAATATTTAAAAAATTGGACATTACTCATGACACTGGATATGTGACATTTGTTGGAGTTTTCAATGAACTATTTGAAGGTGAAAAGATGGCTATTACTTGGGGCAGGATAATTGCACTATATGCTTTTGGTGGATAGATGGCTTTGTATTGCAAAGACAAAAATATGGAGGACTTGAGGGAAAAAATAGCAACATTTATGAGCAAATATGCCAGTGAAATAGTGGCACCATTTGTTTTGAGAGCTGGTGGATGGATAAAAATATGTGAAGAATTTCCAGCAGAAGAAGGTGATACGTTTAGATATCATTGTCCCTGCAGGTGTATAAAGCCTGCCCCTCTCTCTCTCTCTCTCTCTCTCTCTCTCTCTCTCTCTCTCTCTCTCTCTCTCTCTCTCTCTCTCTCTCTCTCTCTCTCTCTCTCTCTCTCTCTCTCTCTCTCTCTCTCTCTCTCTCTCACTCTCTCTCTCACTCTCTCTCTCTCTCTCTCTCTCTCTCTCTCTCTCTCTCTCTCTCTCTCTCTCTCTCTCTCTCTCTCTCTCTCTCTCTCTCTCTCTCTCTCTCTCTCTCTCTCTCTCATTCTCTCATTCTCTCTCTCTCTCTCTCATTCTCTCATTCTCTCTCTCTCTCTCTCTCTCTCTCTCTCTCTCTCTCTCTCTCTCTCTCTCTCTCTCTCTCTCTCTCTCTCTCTCTCTCTCTCTCTCTCTCTCTCTCTCATTCTCTCATTCTCTCTCTCTCTCTCATTCTCTCATTCTCTCTCTTTCTCTCTTTCTCTCTATCTCTCTCTCTCTCTCTCTCTTTTTCCTCATCCACAATAACTTGAACTTCCCCAAAGTCAGATAGAAGAAAATTATAAAATTGAAAATTATTGGCTACATGGCCATGTATGATATATAAGACAACCCTCAACCTTATATTCCTTATATTAGTTCTCCACTGTGAAGGGAAGAGACCTCGCTTGGAGCTCGTATATATATACTATATATATATATATGTAAAAGTGTAAAAAGTATTATTAAAACATATAGTTTTTCATTTCAACAGATATCATTAATCTTTATGGACACTCAGAGTTTCAATGCTGGAATAGAAACTTTTCTACAAATGGGGGAACAGGAACCTCTAGTCATGGATGAGGTAAAAAAAAAAAAATAAAAAAAAAATTAACTCTATATCATCATCTGAGACTCCTCATTACAAATTTTCATAAGATTGTGATTTGTCATAAGATTGTGATTTTTTATTTTTTTTGTCATCTTATAAGGTAAATGTGGTACGATTTGATATGAGATTACAATTCGAGGGGGACAGCAAGGACCAACACTCCCGAGGCACAGAGCGCCGGTGCAGGTGCAGTAGGCGCAGCAAAGACCAGCACTCCCGAGGCACAGAACATCGGCGTAGCAAAGACCAACACTCCCGAGGCACAGAGCGACAGCGCAGCAGGCGCAGCAAAGACCAACACTCCCGAGGCACAGAGCGACAACACTCCCGAGGCACAGAGCGACAGCGCAGCAGGCGCAGTAAAGACCAACACTCCCGAGGCATAGAGCGACAGCGCAGCAGATGCAGCAAAGACCAGCACTCCCGAGGCAGAGAATGGAGGTGCAGTAAAGACCAGCACTCCCGAGGCGGAGAATGGAGGCGCAGTAAAGACCAGCACTCCCGAGGCGGAGTAAAGACCAGCACTCCCGAGGCGGAGAATGGAGGCGGAGTAAAGACCAGCACTCCCGAGGCGGAGAATGGAGGCGCAGTAAAGACCAGCACTCCCGAGGCAAAGACCAGCACTCCCGAGACAAAGACCAGCACTCCCGAGGCAAAGACCAGCACTCTCGAGGTGGAGAATGGAGGCTCAGTAAAGACTGTCACCTCCTTGAGTTATCACAGAGTAGCGGCACTCCAAAGACCAACTTCAATCATGCTGCTCTTACACCACCACCTGTGCTGACCTGATGCTAGGAGAAAGAGGAAGGGTTGAATTGTACTTACCTCAGTACACGCATGAGGTTTCAGCAGGTGAACACCTTTCTGTTGTAGTTCTGAAATAATTTTAAAAATAATATAATCATGTGATACGACTCCTTTTGAATTTTAATTTATTCCTAGATATTATTTTCACTCTTAAGGTTTTCTTTATAGTTAAAAATGAATAATAATAATAATAATAATAATAATAATAATAATAATAATAATAATAACCTCTTTAAAAAAAAGAGAAAGAGGAAAAAGAAAAAATTGAAAATTTTGTCTCAATGGCCTGTTTCCCATCAAAAGGAGGAATTTACAGTCCCAGTGAAAATGAAGAATCTAATAATAAAATTAGAAAAAACAAAACAGCTGCAACAACAGCAACAGAATCTAAACCAACACCAACACCAAGAACAACTAGTGAAAGAAAAAGTGAACAAAATCGAAGAAAATCTCAACAACAACAACAACAACGACGATATCGCATACCATTTGTCAAAACAGCAGGTGGACTCTTACCCTCTAGTGACGCATATCGTGTAAACCGAGATGGTCACATTAAAAACGAGAAAAATCACTTTAATAGGGATGTTTATATTGATGATTATGATTTAGAGGAAAGAACGCGAATAGCTAGAGTTGAAAGACGTTTACAGTATATTGAGGAGTGTTTAGGTAAGAGTAACATCATTAAAGCTGAACCAATAACAGCTTTAATTTATACACATGAAAGTGCTCAATTTATTATAAATAAAGTTTATCATAACTGGATTAGATTTATGGGACATGTGGCTCAGCAACTTATGTCTAGAACAATTGAAAATTTGTTTGGAGCTGCTGATCAATATTTGTTTGAGGGTTGGTTTGAAATTCAAAAAAATTTAAGATCACCCCCACTAAATTATCATTTTATCGACTATAAGGAAAATGTATTAGAAGTAAATAAGGAAATTTTGAATTTGGCGTTAGAAGGTGATAGAGATCAAAATGGTAAACTCCTCTATCCTCAAGATTGTGAGTATATTAATCTTTATTTGGACAATACTACTAATAATGTGTATATTTTTTATTCAATAAATGAATTAATAAACATATATAAAACAAAAACAGATGATGATAAAAATTATATAAACAAGGATAATGATCGGTCTCTTGTAAGTGGCCTAGATGCTTATAGTTTGGTTATGCCTGGAGCTGATAAACGATATAAGGTGTTAGGTTCCCATCGTATTTTATATAATACATTTGTAAATATGTCTAATGGAGAAATGTTCAACACTAGTCTAAATGGAATGGGAATGTCAGCTCTTAACGTCTGTGTTATTATTGTTCATGCCATGATTCATTTAAAATGTTTACTTGATAAAAATATACTTCCCACTGAGAAAATGCGACACTCTAACAAACATTTCATTGAAGAAGTAGTAAAACATGTTCCTTCCACATTATTCGGGCATCCCATGTTACCAATTGTTACCTTCAAAGACCAATAAAAAAACAATTTAATAACAATTTAATTAATTTTTAAAAAATAAGAAAACAATGTCGTGGAATATGACTACAAAGCCACTTTTATCATATTTTCCTTCTGATATAACTAGTGATACTAATGTAATTATTACAACTAGTGACACTACGTCAACAATAACAACAACAGCAACAACAACTACATCTACTGCAACATCTACAATTACTACTGATATATTGTCACCAATAAACAATGATGACAATAATAATAATAATGATGATGATAATATTAATAATTATTTTAACAGTAAACAAATGTTAGATTCTGAAGATTTTACTCAAGATATGTTTTTTTATAAATATGTACGATATCTTAACGAGGAAAAAAGAGCACCAGCTCTTCTTGTTTTTGATTTCGATAATACATTAGCCATATATGATGAACAACAACATTTACAACTGAATTTGTCAGATAGTTTTCCCTCAGTATATACACGGCCATTTTTATATGAGATGTTAGATTATATGAAAGCCACCAACAAACACAATATTCTTATTTTATGGACAGCAGGAAAACGATCATATATTCAAAATGTTTTAACTTTATTGAACATGTGTCAATATTTTACACATATTTTAACGTATTATGACTGTGTTTTATCTAAAAATAAATATGGTGTTAGTAAGTCATATAAATATATTGTCAATAAATACCCTAAATATTCAGATATGAGAGCCATACTGATAGATAACTGGGCTGTTTATAATGCTTTGGGAAGGAAAAGAAAGAGTTATAAGACAAATTATGGTGATGGAATAGTCAAACAGCAATACAGTCGACTGATATCTATCAAACCTTATACCATATATGACGTGGTGAAAGAATTTGGGGCTTTCAATATACCCCCTCATCAAATAAATGATATTGATATGTTCATTCGTTCTAAAGGCATAAACGGCAAAACCAATAATAATTATAATCATAATAATGGAACAGATTCATCCACACCAGGAAAATTAGACCAGTACCCATCATATGGGGACACAGCTCTCTTATCCTTAATATGTTTCTGTGAAAGAGAAATCTTTGGGATAGTAGCAACTCCGACTATACAAAACAAAAGAAGTATAAACAGTGACTACTATATTATTATGCTTGAAAACGATCAGTTATCATTGATAAATAGAAACAAGGTAGAAAATAGTAATATGATCAGAAGTAGACAATGCCGTCCCTTTATATGGATACAAATTTCAACTTAATGATGGTAGTACTATTAATATCTATTTTATATTTCTATAAGTTTGATTAAGTAGGTACTCGTGGGATTATGCCTGAAAGCTTCTAAGGCAGAATCCCGGCTGGAGAAGCAACAATATGGTGTTCAGCTGACATTGGAATGGTCAAAGAGCGATTGGTTTGTAACCCTAGGACTCAATGATCGTTGGTCATCTTGTGTTAATTCATCATCATCATCATCATTCATTCCATACGTTTTTATTTCGGATATGATTTTTTCTATTAATTCAAGTTGGTTATTTAACATTAATTCTTGTTCATGTATAGTGTCAATAGTTGAAAGGTTAACCCTTTTCCATAATTCATTTTTACTTTCCTCTGTTTTTCTGTAAATTTCTTCAATGTTGTTTTTATAAATTTCTTGAGAGTTTTTTAGTTGCCATTGATAATGTTCATGTAACTGTTGTATACAAAATTTATTATTGTTTTCCAATTGGTTTACATTATTTTGAAATGTGTTTTGAATTTCATTTATTTTTGAATTAGATATTGTATTCATATTTACACAACTTTTTATGAGTTCATTCATGCGTTTGCATAACAGAAAACAAAGGTAAATCAATTGAGTGTAGATTGAAAATGGTGTATAAAGATGACTACGTTCAAGGGCAAATAGAAACTGTTCAAATAATTTATATACACCAAAAATTCTGTCCATGAGATTGGGTTCATCCATATTTTCGTTTTCAAGTTCATTGATTGCACAATGTATAAGGTTGGTTAGTAGATCGTTAATGAGGGATGAACCTACTATTTGGTCAATATTATCGGTATTTTTAAAGAATTCATTTAATTTTTGAAGATTTTCTTTCGGTTTAAATTCTTTCATATCATTTTTCTTATCTTCTTGTAATGCTAATTTGAACAGCGTTGAACATATTATCAAAGGAAATGGG
Organism: Procambarus clarkii; assembly: GCF_040958095.1. Taxonomy (NCBI): domain Eukaryota; kingdom Metazoa; phylum Arthropoda; class Malacostraca; order Decapoda; family Cambaridae; genus Procambarus; species Procambarus clarkii. Next base: position 22,316,896 of record NC_091232.1, read on the forward strand.
TTTAGTCTCTCTGGACTATTTTCATTTTCGGGTATAATTTTAATTTCATTTACAAAGAGTGTTTTTAGAATAGATTTTTCAAAGTCTAAATAAATTTGAAAAGCTTTTTTTTATTTTTTATTTTTAAGGGCATCATTAAGATTAATAATATCCAAGGTTGATTTTGAAGTCATTTTTTTTATTTTATTTTACTTTGTTAATTTGGTTGTTTTATGGACTCAATAAACTCGCTGTGATCTTTCATTTCAGCCAAAAAATTTATATTATGGGTAATATTCCCTAGAGAATTTTTAGAAATGAAGTTTGTGCCAGTATCTCGAGCTAATATATTTGGTAAAAATGTTGCCATATTCTTTAAAACTAATTTTTCATTACTGCATATATTTGTAAGGGAAATGAATCCTATATGAGATGAATAAGCAGTATTAGGAGGGGTGGTTTCGAATATCCTAATCATACATTCTCCATTGGATTCGTCAGTGGAAATATCAATATTTGAATTTTTTTCCGGTTTCAAGTTAATATCTAATATTTTACTAGGGTACATTCCCATTGCAATATCGAGAATGGAAACATCATTAATGTTATTTACCACATCCACATTTAGATCATCATTAAATGTATTGAAATACCGTTTTAAATTATCAGTATTTGAAGTTAAATGACTTTGATACGTTTTAACCATAGGTTTCTCAGTTGCAATATGAGACAGATAAGAAAATTTGGTCTCATGTATAAAAGAAGGGGGATGAATATCTATAGGTCTAACAGGATTTTTGAGCTGTTGTAATACATTGGGTGAACTGGTATTGGTTTGGGTGGATATTTTAGGTTTAAGAGCTCGTTTGAATTGTATACATTCAGTGGATTGATTTTTGGTAGTAGTTGTAGTAAAAATAGCTCTTCCTTGTCTGTTAACAATAAGAATGTTATGCATCGTGAAGATACATCGACCATTGAGAGGCGGTAATTCTTTAAGATCATCGAGGGAGTCAGAAAGAGCAATTGCTATAGCTATATAATCATGAGTCCTATGTGTCGATAATGGTTCACAGTATGACAATCGATTATTTCTTATTTGTAAGAGCCGTTGCTGAGATTTAATTAACTGAGCATAATAAATACTCATTATATTGTTAATATCAAAGATTTTTAAATCCACTGATTAAAATCATCATTTTTTATAACTTTAATAAATCGTGAAGAAGGAGGAGCGCTTATTCCCTTTTCATTGTCATTCCATTGTTCGTTTTTTAATGGACGTTTATAGTAACCGTTTTCCAAAGGATATGGGAGACTTTCTACAAATTTTGTATAAATTTTAGTTAAATCGTCAACATTTATTTCATTTATTTCGTCTATTATTTCTTTAGTGTTAACCCAAACAATTTTAATATTTTGATCTATGAGATTTGATGGCATAGCTAAAATTTGTAACAAAATGTTGGGATTGGGTAAGATAACATTACCAGGGAAGAAAGATATGTTCTGTGTTTGTTTAATTTGGGGATAAATTTTGTAATTAATACCGAAACTAGATAGAGCATGCCAGAAATATCCTAAATTATAGGTGTGTATTCCAATGTTATTATGACACATTTCATTATAATGAAAATCATTTAAAGTTTCCCGAAAGATTAAACCCATTTTCACATACAAACATGGTTGGCATATGGCAGATAAACTTATATAGGTATTGAATTTGGATAATTTTCCTTGGGCTTTCATATAGAGTTGTTCAAGTTGAAGTAAATAATAATCTTTATCTTCTGTTTTTACATTAGGTAAAATTGCACGTTTACAAATACATTGAGTACCTATCATATTTATTTGTTCTCTAATCATCGTTCTAATTAAATTATGTTGGGGTGAATCATCATTAATTTTAGAAATGATATTAATGACATCAGAATTAACTATGGGATTTTTTATTGAAAGTGATGATGTCAGTGATTGAGGTAAAGATGAAGACATTTATTTACCTTTTTATTTTAGTTTATAATAAAAAATATATGAAAATATGAGTAGTCCTGTAGGGATTCCAAATAGAACCAATCCTGTACAATCACCAAACCCACCATCAAACCCACTACCAACACCACCAGCACAAAACCAACAAACAAACACCATAACACAACAATCAGTAGTTGGTCTAACTCCGAATTCATCTATAACATCAATAATGGCCAATCCAAAAGTTAATCCAGAAATATCTGAAGTTCTTTCCAAAATTCAAGATATGACTAAATATATCAGTGACCCTAACCAACGTGCTTCTTTCATAAAAGCTTTGGGTCAACAGTTAAATATGATAGGTAATTCTTCTAAATGTGTTTGTATTCACGCTCTATTTCCTGACCTAAAATATGAAGAAAAAGATTATCATTTACAACAAATTGAAGATTTGTATAGAAAAGCACGGGAAAAACCAGTACATAATATTTATAAAAGTTTGTCTGCTATATGTCCACCCTGTTTATATCTAAAAATGGGTTTGTTATCAACAGACGTGGTGAAAGATTTTAAAGACTCATTTTGTTCCAACAAAACTGGGCCTCATAAAACTTATAATTTAGGACCAATGGCTCATGTCTTAACAAGTTATAATGTTAATCAAAAAGTCTATCCTAACATGCAAAATGCTATGAATATATCTTTTCATCCAGGTAATATTCTAATCCCTGATTCAAAAATCTTTTTACAGATGTTAGCTATGCCATCAAATCTCATAGATCAGGGGGTTAAAGTAATTTGGGTTGATACAGAGGAAACTGTTCCTTGCAATAATAATAACATTAAAGACCAATTGGAATGTTATGAAAAGTTTATGAAGGCTCTCCCTGCTTCTCTTGATAATGGTTATTACAAAGGTGAGCAACAAGCTGACAAGAATAAATTAATAACTTTTCCACCTCATAAATTTGTTAAAGCAGCTAAAGGTGAAGAAAATTTAGTTTTACTAAAAATTTTTGATGTAAATTCAGTTTTAAACATATATTATTCTCAACTAATTCAATCACAGCGACGTTTACAAGTGAAAACTATAACAGATAATGATGGAAGTAGATTATATTTGAATCGAACCAATTTTGCTTGTTATGAACCCTTGTCCACACATCGAATACATGATTTTCTAGCCATAGCGGTTGCCCTCTCGAATAATCCGGAAGATCTTAAAAAATACCCTCCACTCAATAATGAGTGTATCACTACTCCACATAATATTCTCATCATTAATAATAAAGGGAAGGCCGTGTTTACTGACAGTACTGAACCTAAATCAACTACAGCCTGTGAAAAATTGAAACGAGGACTTAAAGATGGTACTAAATATCCACCTCATAAACGATTTGTAAATACAGCACATACCATGACACCTAATACAAATCTCAAACCTGGAGATCCTATTAAACCAGACAGTTTTCCTGACTTAAATACTACCACTTCTCCTGATCTCGCTGATATTGCTATGGAGAAACATATTAATGATTCGGAAATGTTTCGTAAGAATTTAAAAGCAAATATAGACAATTTGAAAAATTACTTTTCAGAGTTTAATGATGACCTGAATAAACCTGTTGATATAAATAATGTTAATTATTCTATTTTTGATATTGCCATTGGAATGTCTCCCTCAAAAATACTCGATATCAATCATAATCTTGCAGGTGAAAAACCCAATGGTATTGATATATTTTCAGACTATCCCGAAAATGGCACAAATATTCTTGAAATAGCATCGCCTAATGTAGTATATTCAGATCAAATCGATTTTGTTACTCTCAAGAGCCTATGTTCTAATGAGATGTTAGTATTAAAAAATACCATTGCCCATTTGCAAAATATTATGAATCGCAGTGTTGGGGTATTTAGGAAATTTGAAGTAACACCGGGAAACAACATTACAACTCTTCAACCTAATTATTTAGTACAAATACGAGATCCTTCTGAATATCTTCAAGTTGTTGATAAAACTATATAAGCAGATACATCCATCCCCAACTTCCAAATAGAACCTCCTAATGATGTACATCATATACCACAAGATTTGTGCGATTCAATGTCATTTAATCAGTATGTAAATTTGTATACCCCACCTAAAACACAAGGATGTATATGGTAATTTATATTATAATTAAAACTTTTCAATTATATTAATAATTTAATATAATGTTTGTTTATTGGCAATTACCCAAAATACTTAGTTGTTGTTTTTTATTTTTTATGAATTACCCTCTAATATTTTTTTTGTTTTGGTTATTATAAAAAAAATGAACATTTATATATTTGTTGTTGGTATATGTTTACTAATTATTTTATTTTTAATGTGGATGAGAATCCAATCCACAAACAGCGACACCATCTCTCCACAATCAGAAGATGTCAGTGCCACCCTCCCAACAGCACGTGCCACTGTCACCACCTCCACCAGCACTCCAGCTGCTAAGGACAGCGGTGCCACTGTCACCACCTCCACCAGCACTCCAGCTGCTAACGACAGCGGTGCCACTGTCACCACCTCCACCAGCACTCCAGCTGCTAACGACAGCAGTGCCACTGTCATCACCTCCACCTGCACCAGCACTCCAGCTGCTAACGACAGCGGTGCCACTGTCACCACCTCCACCTCCACCAGCACTCCAGCTGCTAACGACAGCGGTGTCACTGTCACCACCTCCACCTCCACCAGCACTTCAGCTGCTAACGACAGTGGTGCCACTGTCACCACCTCCACCTCCACCAGCACTCCAGCTGCTAACGACAGCGGTGCCACTGTCACCACCTCCACTAGCACTCCAGCTGCTAACGACAGCGGTGCCACTGTCACCACCTCCACCTCCACCAGCACTCCAGCTTCTAACGCATAATTGATATTCCCACAATTTTTTTAATAAATGGCTAAGAATTATTGAACATTGAGAGGTTTCGTTTAGCATATTATAAAAAAAAATAATAGACATATGTTACATCTAGCAGCCAAAAAGCCACACCTGGACCACTATGCTAGGCCCGACCTGCCCAACGAGGCAAGTTCCCCTGAATCTATATATTTTTCCAATTTTCCTCTATGAAGTGATAAATCTGTCCATTTCACCATACACAAGTTAATTAGGTTAGGGGCTAGGTTAGGTTCGGTCATATATCTATGTTAGTTTTAACTCAAATTTCCAATAATCAACCCATACATAATGAAATGGACAGATTCATCACTTCACAAGAAAAAAAAATTGAAAAAAATATAAATTCATGAAAACTCGGCCCATCAGGCAAATCGGGCCTTGCACAGCAGGCCAAATACAACGTTCTGGCAACCAGGCACGACATATATATATATATATATATATATATATATATATATATATATATATATATATATATATATTTATTTATTTTGGTGGTTGTTATTGCTTTTTGTAATAGGTTTAAATGGGTTTCAGGAGACCTACCCGTTGTTTGTTTCTTCCTCTGTATGTGTCGTTTTACCCACTCACTTAGGATCCATTATTGAGAATAAGGATTTGATGAATATCTCTTTAGTAACTTGTAACTTACATTCGAATTACCATTCTCCCAGAGTTTTTATTATTATTATTATTATTATTATTATTATATTAGGCATACCACCACCTTCAATTAATAAATGTACAGTTAGATCTTAGAAATTGTAAACATTATAGAATATGAATTTTGTATATATCAAATTTAATATATTTCTTTTTACAACACACACACACCCACACACACACACACACACACACACCCACACACACACACACACACACACACACACTGTAGGTTTTTATGATTATAATAAAAAAATTTATGTTATTTTATGATCAGTATTGATTACACTTGTATTAAAAAAATAAAGCAAGCACCTGTTTCTATGACTTGGTAAATGTCATACATTACAACAATTTTTTTCGAATACTTTATTAAATTTACTGTGCTTCAAAATTCATTTGGTCTCTTTCTTCATGGTTTATAATTTTATATGTATAAAATCACGAGAAATCACGTTGTAAAAATCACGAGAATTACTGCAATTAGCCCAGCTATGGCATGATGTGACCCCATAACATATTTCATGTGATCATCAGATTTAACTGAATCCATAAATGGTATTTTATCATATACATTCATAACAGATGTTATTGTAATAAACAAACATAAGATAACTAATATAATAAGTATAAAATATGTGAATATTTTATTACCGAACATATCTTTTTTTGTTCTTTTTTATATAGGAGAAAAATAATAAAATGACTATGAAATTTAATTATAATTTAATAATTTAATAGATGTATAAGCTGTTTAGCTGGAGGAACGATTTTTTGAAATCAATTGATAAGAAACAATTGATTTATATTGATATTGATGGTAAGTTAAGATAAATGTAATTAATAAAAGAGCCATAATAGCAATTACTAATGACATTAATGATTTGGAAATATTTGTTCCCAAAAGATAAAAGGTGGCTAATAAACCAACCAAAAAAGACAGATACATAATTGAAAGGAACCGATTTGTTTTTTTCTTAACGACATTCATTTTTTCCTGTGATATTTCCTTATTATCATGTGTCTCATTAATTGCGGGAGTTGTTAATGTGGTTGGTATTGGATTCCAATAAGATTCTTCATGTACTCTGTTAGCTATTCTCAAATCCATAACATGAGGTTGAGGTAGTAACTGAGGAAGTTGTTGATGATTCTCGCCTGAAGCCGTTGTTGTTGTTGTTGAAAGATGAGGATGTGCCATTTTATTTAACGATTTTCTTTTATTTTTTAAATTATAGTTTTAATTAATGTTTCACTATTGAAGGGTATTAGTGTTTTGAGTCGATGGCTGTTTATATGTATTAGGGCTTCTTCAAGTGGGAAATAACAGGCAATTTTTTCTTCATCTAAGCGATGACTGAAAGGAAAACGATGCATATAATTCTTAATTGCACGGTTGTTGGTCTTCTTATCATTTAGGTTGAAAATACATCCAAAAGTTCCAAGTATCCAATTTAAACATCGAGACCGAGAGTGCGTAAATTGAATTAAATTATTTGCATTTTCAGTTTCAATTAAAATACTATAATCACACTGATAGGTTTTACCATTCAGTGCTATCCATTCCTCTGATATCATTGGTAAATTATATTGGTTATTATGAATCATCCCCAATTTAATTCTTTTAATAATTGGTATAAAATCTAAATGAAAACAATGTGTTTCTTCCATAAACTCTCTAATTTGGGTAATTATCGGAATCTTTTGATCAATTTTTTCAGGTTGACCACGAGAAAGTGTATACTCCCCCTCTATTGTATTTCCATTACCAAACATATGTTGATATAAATTATCATATTCGGCTTGACTCATGGGGGACGAATTTTCAAAAATAATAACATTTTTCGTTTTATCATTCCATTTATGTCGATAACTTTTATTATTAAGATACGAAATATAAAAGTATGATGGAGAATGTAACATTAGGATTTTACATTTTTTTAATATAACTTTTTCGTCTGTGCTAAAACATTGACTGGCATCTACATATAAAAGCCCTAAAGATTTTTTAGTTTTATTATCATAATTTAATTGGTTTGGTTTTAATTGTATTAATGGCATATTTATAGTGGGAGGAAGATGTGCATTTTTGTAATAAAAATCAGTTTCTTTACAATACTGAGATGACATACTGACTATTTTGTATCTAAAAATGAATGGTGTTTATATAATAATTTATATATTTTTTGTATTCTAACGGAACATGGATTATATTCAGTAATGTGTAGTAGGGAGTGGTGGTGGTGGTGTGGTAAGGTTGTTGGGGTGGTGGTGAGATTAGGGTGTGTATATTGTGGGTGTGGGTGATTATAAAAGTTGTGGTGGGGTTGTTGTGTTGGTGGGGTTTGGGGAGGGTGGTGGTGGTGGTGGTGGTGGTGGCGGTGTTTGGGTTGTTGTGTTGGTTGGGTTTTGGGAGGGTGGTGGTGGTGGTGGTGGCAGTGTTTGGGTTGTTGTGTTGGTTGGGTTTTGGGAGGGTGGTGGTGGCAGTGTTTTGGTTGTTGTGTTGGTAGGGTTTTGGGAGGGTGGTGGTGGTGGTGGCAGTGTTTGGGTTGTTGTGTTGGTTGGGTTTTGGGAGGGTGGTGGTGGTGGTGGTGGTGGTGGTGGCAGTGTTTGGGTTATTGTTTGGGTTGTTGTGGGGGTTGTTGTGTTGGTGGGGTTTGGGTTATTGTTTGGGTTGTTGTGGGGGTTGTTGTGTTGGTGGGGTTTGGGTAGGGTGATGGTGGGGGTGTTGTTTGGGTTGTGGTAGTTTCCATATCTTTTATTATTTGAGGAAAATTTTTTACCAAATTTTTCCCAAATTGTTTTTCCTGACATTTATACCGAAATAAAATATATGAAAACAATACTGCAAATTCTTTTTTTTCTATAGTTTCTTTTACAATACTATGTATAATATCTCGAGGTATATTATCATGGTAAATGGTTTGGCATATGGTATCCATTCCTTCAATTAAAGATTGAATTAGATTTTTTTTATCATTTACAGATACCTCTCGAAATTTTCGTATTGTAATCTCAATCTTGTTCGAGGATAAATCCATGAAACTTTTCAGAAAGCTACATTCCGGATTCCATTGAATATGAAGAAGTAGAGGCTTGTCAGAAATGTCAAAATTCCATAGCCCAAGATTACAAAAAGCACATTTCACATGATCACTAAGACCTGTATAAAAGAATCCAGCTGAACTTAGATCTTCTGAGTTTGGTAATGTAAGTGGCCATGTGCTAAAACTTTCCAGGCGATTTTTACAATCTTCATATGTTCGATCGACACTGGGACAATGAGGTGACTAAATTGGATTGCAGAATAACTTCACATAACTCTAAAGGGACATTACCAACGGGTTTTCCCATGATAAATGGACAATAAGGAACTCTTTGTCTATGTTTATTATGTGGAATATCGTTTATTTGCCAGTTCTTGATAACTGTATTGCAGAAAATACATGCACATGCATCGTTTCTTTTAAGATAAAAAAATCCATCCCTAGCTAAATTTAGAGGGGAAATCCATGGGAATTTCCAATTGTTAAATGTGTCTAGACGTGCACTTTCAAACTTAAAAAAAAAATGTTGTTAAACATTCTGATAGGTGTTTTATTTTGTGAAATAAATGTACAATTATGTTCTGGATATACAATTGCATTACTATTTATATTGAATGTAAGTGACAAATGACACTTTATACATTTCCATAGATTTTCTTGTTTGTTATAATAAAACCCATTTCGTTTTAAAATGTTTAAATTTATTTTGAAATTTAAACCTTCTAATGTTTTCATGCTATGTTGTCCACTCATTTTGGTATGTAATTAATGAATGGTAAATTTATTAAATCCGTCTGACCATATATATTTACTAGGCATGGCATTATATATATATATATATTTTTTTTATTTATATTTCGAGATTCTTCAGGTTTACAGTAAAGGCTTCAAACTCTTCTTTTCAATTCAAATTCCATTATCATCACTAGTGTTCTAGGCGATTTGTAAAAAAAAAAAACTTGGTGGTTATATAATAAACATATTGAAATAAAATTAAAATAGTGATAGGATGATATCAAAGCAAAAGAAAAACGAAGAATTTTGCAGCAAACATGAATTTGAATTAAAAATTAGCCAAATGTTGGAAAAAGGTGGGCCTGGGAGTCGGAAAATTTTTACTCGAGAAAAATTAGCACAATACATTGAGGAAGTCAAAAATGCTAAATTGAAACTGAATTGGAAATCTTCTCATGAATATGATCTATTGTCTCAATATGATGTCAAAAATCGATTTGGGGATGACGTCCTAGTAACCATCGACGAAACTGAACGAAGAATGAAGCGGGGGACCAAGCGTAAACTGACCAGTGACAATCGTCATTCTACTACGGCTGTAACAACAACAACCACAAAAACAACAACAACAGCTGATCCTGGCCGGATGTGTCGTCGTTTCATACATCAAGGGCAATTGTATGATACGATTTATGATGCACACAGAGCAGTTTGTCACGGAGGAGAAAAAAGAACTTATTTTGAAGCAAGTAAAACTATCGCTAACGTCACTCAACAATCGGTGAAACTCTTTATTTCACTCTGCCACATATGCAATTTGAAACGACTTCCTCGACGAAAAAAGGGGGTAATACGGCCCATTGTATCGACCAGTTTTGCGGAGCGAGGACAAATGGACTTAATAAATATGCAAAAAGAAGGAGGATGTGTGTATAAATATATTTTACATTATCAGGATCATTTAACAAAGTTTTCGGTTTTACGAGCTCTTTGCAGTAAACGGGCGATTGAAGTGGCACGCCACTTACTCGATATATTTGCTCTCTTGGGAGCCCCACGAATTCTGCAGAGCGATAACGGCCGTGAATTTGTGGCAGAGGTCATTCAAGAGCTAAAAAACGAAATGTGGCCCAACATGCTCCTCATTAATAGCAAACCTCGTCATCCACAGAGTCAAGGGAGCATTGAATGTACAAAAGAAAATGTAATCAAAATGCTTGGCAGTTGGATGTGTGAAAATCAAACGCGAGATTGGTCAGCTGGACTTCCCTTTGTGCAATTCACCAAAAACACAGCATATTCACATGGAATTGGCGTATCGCCTTACAAGGCAGTTTTTGGTATAGAACAACCAATATATATGAATAATAATACACCATCATTAATAAAGATGATGCAATTGAAATTAAGAGAAAAATTGAGGTGATGAGTTAATAGTACATCATTTCTTCAAATTTATTTATGTTAGTTAAAATGCACGTGCTAAATATCAAGGTTCATTATTAATTTATTTTTGTTTTTGTTTTTGTTTTTGTTTTAGGATACGAGAAGTTTGACTGAACTGAAAGTTGGTTGGGAATGAAAAAGACTAAATGAAACTAGTACTAGTGTCCCCCCCCCCCCAAAAAAAAAGATATGAAAAACATACCTCATAAACCCAAAATGGTTCTGGATGGGTTGTACTGAAGATGGATGGGTACCCAGCATCATCACAATTGAAATTCATAATGCAAATATTGGATATAGGTTCGATGATAACTAAATTGTTTGTTGAACTAGTTTCCAACATTGACCATCATATATAGTAATCAACTCAAAAGTGGCATGGACCAGGGGAATCCGACTGTCTAATTAAAACAAAGCAAAGCAATGCGATGGTCAGAGATAGATGTTGATGTAATGTGATTTCTGCCCAGTGCTCGGAATGTCAAAGTGAAGAAATTCAAAGAAGCGCGGGTATACGGCGTGAGTCATATATCATACAGTGGGGAGTTGATGATTGAGATTCATTCAATAGGCCGTTACTTAACATATATTATATTAACCTAACCTAACCTATGTTAGGTTAGGTTATGTAGGGTTGGTTAGGTTCGGTCATATATCTACGTTAATTTTAACTCCAATAATTTTTTTTTTAACTCATACATAATGAAATGGGTAGCTTTATCATTTCATAAGAAAAAAATTAGAGAAAACATATAAATTCGTGAAAACTTGGCTTATTAGGCAAATCAGGCCTTACATAGTAGGCTGAGAAGTCCGTTCTGGCTACTAGGTACCACATATATCCAACTCGAATTGATATAGTGTCTGTAGTGATACTTTTTTTTAAATAATATTTACAATAAGAATAAAGGTATTAAAAAAAAAAATATATCATTTCTATACTACTTATTATTAAAATACTTATTTGTCAATTTAATTATATGGAGAATAAATGTGAATTGCTATATTCAATATCATAACCAGATTGTATTAACATGTGATACAAATAATACAACTGTAAATTATTTAAATTTGTGGTGTCAATTTTCCAATTTGGTGATAGATGAATAGGATTTTCTTTATAATAATTAATCAATGCATCATGAAAAATTTGCTCATTCGGCATTAAAATAAGTTGCTTGTAAATTGCATCTGAAATTTTATTTGGACATTTTGAAGAATTATAATACGGGATAACCATATTATTAATGATCATAAAAGCTAATTTGAAAGGTGAATTGGAATTATGAAAGTTGTTTTTATAATTTGAAACTTTTTCTTGTATAAATTGAACATATTTTCGTTTTTCTTCTTCATCATTTTGATTATTAAAAAAATATGTTTGTTTGATCTTCCACAATCATTAAATTTTCAGTATTATCTTCTTTGAATGGTGGCAGTGGCGATTGTTGCG